>NC_023749.2:34820931-34863692 GCF_000499845.2 Phaseolus vulgaris | reverse complement strand
AAACAACCAGTTGTTACATGCTTTTACTGCATGAAGAAAGGCCACTCTGTTAGGTTCTGCAAAATAAGGAAATATTCAGTTCCAAGAGGTTTTATGAAGTGGATTCCTAAGGGATGTGAAGTTTCTAACTGCAAAGAAAAGTCAAAAGGACCCAAATTTGTAAGGGGACCAAATCTTGTTGCTTGAAATCTTTTTATGCAGGAAAACTAAAGAAAAAGGAGGGAATGAGTCATCTGATCAAGTTCTTGAAGAAAAAGACAGTCATTGAAGCTGAATCAATGTTATGCAAAAGACCTCAACAGTGAAAAGAGGCTTCTTGATCATAAAGCACATGGCTCATGGAAGATTTAACATAAGGATAAGACTTTCCTTTATTTGTTCTCCCTCTCTCTTGGTTAATTTTTTTTTAATACACTTAGTATCATCTGCTTTGAACTCTTTCTGCTCATGGTTAAAATTCAAAAACAGTTTTAACTACTGCAGAAAAACAACCGATTGTTTTGGGTCTGACAACACTATGAAGAAATTGTTTTAATTGCTATTTTGAATTTCTATCCGCTGCAGATTAATTCAAAGAGAGAATCTTGGTCAAAGAATCTGTGTTGAAAGCTGATCATGTTCAGAGAGAAGTTACAACAGTCATAAAGGAAAATATTCCAAAATCTTGGAAATTCAAGAGCCTTAATGACTAGTCAAAGATCACAAGTGAAGACCATGTGATTCTCAGCTTTTTCTGACATTTTCTGTGCAGAGCAGAGTCAATTCCTCTCTCTCTGAAAATCAGGTACCCACTAAATAAAATTGAATGCTAATTGATTTTTTTTATATAAATCTTGTGCAGCTGATCTCTTCCACAAGAACAACCAATTGCAACATCTCTTGCAAAAATCTTTGAAGAGAGCTCTTCTCTGTTTTATTCTCTGTCATCATGGAATCAACTCCTCCCACCTCAAAGAGAGTCAAAACCAGGGTTGTAAGGTCTAGAGGAAGGCTAGAAGGCTAGTTTTCTGGAGACAATGATCTTATTGAGAAGTATAGGTATGAAACAAGTATCAAGAAGATAAACAACCCCAAGGTTGTATGCTTTGATTGGCTTAAAAGTCAAAAGCTTGATAATGTGAGAAGGCTGCTCAAGGATCAATCTCTCGGAAAGTTCCTGGAGATGAAGGGAAATATTATCCAGATTTGGTGAGGGTGTTCTACACAAACCTAAAGTTTGAGGGAAACAATCTAGTTTCTCATGTGAAAGGTGTAGAAATGGAGATAACTCATGAAGTATGGACTGCTGTTGCTGGTCTCAAGTTCTCTGGCCTTAGAATCAACAAAGGAAATCTTGGAGTAGTGGAGGATTTTAACAAAATCCAATACTACAAGAGTTGCTTGAAGAATCAACATGCTCAAGTAAGAACATGCTCGGTTGGAGGTCTAAAGCTTGATGAAAGATTGCTTGCTCTCATTGTGACTTGGATTCGAACTCCAAGGGGGAGTAATCATTCTGTTCTTACTGAGGAAGATCTGGTATATATTTTCTGCATCATGAAGAAGATCAAAATCAATTTGATTCACATCATCAAAGAGCACATGCAAAAGGCTATGAGGTTAAGTGACTATCACTATCCATATGCTGTTTTAGTATCTAAATTTCTACTATATTTTGAAGTGAACCTTGAAGATGAAACTTCTGAGTTGGTCAAGTCAACTCAAGAGTTGAACAATGGATCACTCAGCAAGATGGGTTTTACCAAAGTAGGTGGAAAATGGATTAGTAAGGATGTTGACCTTGGTGCCTCATCTAGTGGTGTTGCTGATATGAATGTTCAACATGAAGATCCACCTGAAGATTATCAAGATGCTGGACCAAGTGTTGTTGCTGGAAATCAAGAAGAAAGGATGCAAACCATGTCTCCTTTTGAAAGATTAATGATGAATAGGCTTGATAGCTTCCCTGAAAATCAAGGAGCCTTCATGATCTATGTGTTAGTAATTTCCAGAGGATTGACACCAGGTTTGACAACATGGATGCAAGATTCATGACTCTAGATGAACAGATTGAAGCTGTCCAAAACCAAATCTTTGATCTTCAGTTTGCTGATGATAAAGAATGAAGGAAAAACAACCGATTGGTGTATCGAAACAATCGATTATTTTTGGTGCTTATATCTGGTTTTTAAATTTTCTTTCTTTCTGCTGTTGTTGCTTTAATTCTAATGTAATCAAAACAATATCTTGTTTTATTTCTTCTCTTTGTCTATTTGTGAAGACAAATAGGGGGAGATATATGTTGTGTTTAAGTTTCTATTTTTTTAGTTGTTAAAACAGTTTGCATGAGTAATATTTTCTGATATTTAGCTCTGAAGTTTATTACTATTTATCTGTGCTAACCAAATATCAGAAGTTCTATGCTTTGTTCAAAACTGTATCTTGCAGGAACTGCTTCAGATTCAATCAGGTACAACACAAGCATCAGGGATTTGTCTTCATCAAATAGGGGGAGATTGTTGAACCAAGTGGTGTTCAAGCTTTGAAGAATCCAAACCCTTAGAAGGATGTTGAAGCCTTGGCTGTGCTTGGTGTTGTTGTGCTGGTTTAGTATAGTTTTGGGGCAGTTTGAGTATTGTAATCCACCCCTTGATCGAAAAAGCATAAGCATCTCAATCTTTGTGTAAGTAAAATGTTTTCAAACTAAGTTAAAACAACCGATTGTTTTGTCGAAACAACTGATTGTTTATACTTAGATGTTTTGAGAAAAAGATTGAAAACTGTTTTTAAAATGGTTGAACTGTTAAGAACCAAAACAACCAATTGATTCGAAAGAAACAACCGATTGTTTGTTTTGGGACCATAACAGAAAAACTGTTTTATCTTTGACTGAGCTTTAAATGATTTAGCTGATTACGCTCCAGTCATTAAATGCTTTGACCAATCTTTTAATGCAATTTAAGAGTTTGTTAAGATTTGATAACAAACTACATCTTTGAATAAATTCAGAAAAACAGATTTGAGAATCAATCTTTGACAAGTTTTTGTTAAGAGTTTTTTAGTTTTTCAAAGAGCTGAGATTGCTGAAAGTTTGTAATTGATCAAAGTTGTGGAATAGGATTCTGCTTGTATTGATTTCAGATTATCTTCTTTAACAAGTTTAATCCTTGTACTCTGTGAAACAAGTTTCGTTTCTGTGTTTGCTGAGACTGGTTGTGTGTTCTTGAGGGGATCAAGATCAGCAATCTTGGTGTTGGTGTGTTGGCCAAGAAGAGTGTGTGTCTTGAGGTGTTCAGGGTCATTCTTTTGGTTGTTGTGTAGGTGATCAAGTTGTGATTGCTTAGTGATCAAGTTGTGATTGCTTAGTGATCAAGTTGTGATTACTTAGTGGATCAAGTTGTGTTCAGTTTTGTTTGTTGTTTGCTGGTATAAACAACCGATTGTTTCTGTGAAACAACCGATTGTTTTTCTGGTTTTGCTGTTTTGTTTGCTGTTTTGGTAAACTGAATTTCTTATCAATTGTTTTCTGAGATGAATTCATTCTTCTTTTAAAAGTTTGCGAAAATCTTCTTTAAACAATTCACCCCCCCTCTAGTTTAAAGCCATTCATTCTAACATATTGGTACCCACGTCTTTTTCTTAGGAACTTACCTGGTGTACTAGTTCACAGTCTATAGTCATTGTTCCAAAAAAATTATTATTTATAGTGTATAATTCAATTTTAACTCTATGGCAAAAAAAAAGAGATACATACAACACATATCAAACACTTTGACAAATTTGGCATAACTCATGTGTCGAGAATGACGAATGATTATGTCGATGTCCTATCGTAGCTCGCCAGTAAAAGGCAGTACAACACCAAACTTTTATACTTTACGGGATCATAAAAGTGTTGGGCAACAGAGCATATCAACTGGAAATTCTCAGCGGAGGAGTAATTTGAGGATATGGTACAAGTTAGTCTTAAGTTTTATTTTTACTACTTTTGGTGAACAATTTAACTACTTTGAGTGAAAACTTTTATGATGACACTCTTTTTCCTGTAATAACGAGGGTGTCCTCATTAAATAAATTGTGATTACTATTCCTGCACTACATTACGAACAATTTTTCATATCATACTAACTTGGCTGATTCCTAAGATTGGACCAACTCGACCATCACAGCTTCTACAAACGGACTAACTTGACCGAAATCCTAAGATCGAACCAACCTGGTCGATGACGTTTCTACAAACGGATTGACTTGGCCAAATCCTATGATCGGACCAACTCAGCCATCACGATTTTCTACAAACACACCGACTTGGTCGAATCCTAAGATCGGACCAACTCGAGCATCAACAATTTTCTACAAATGGACCGACTTAGTCAAACCCTAAGTTAAAACAACTCGGTAATATCAGTTTTTACATATCGAATTGGTCGAACCCTAAGGTCGGACCAACTTGGTTATATCACTATCTACAAATCTACTTGGCCGAACTCTAAGGTCAGAAACAACTCGTAATATCGTTTTCTACACATCGACTTGGTCCAATCCTAAGGTTGAACAAACTCTGTAATATCATTTTCTACATATTGACTTAGTCGAACCTTAAGGTCGGACCAACTCTATCTACAAATCTACTTGGTCGAACCTGAGGAGCAGACCCACTCGATAATTTCATTCCCTACAAATCAACCCAATCGAACTAAAGTAGGCTCAATGCGGTTATCAAATGTTCTACGTGGCAACTTAGCCAAGATTAAAGAGCAGGACAAATCGCTATAATTTCTACTAGCAAAAATCAAATACCAAAAGGGACTTAACCAAGTTAACAATCGGATTGCAGATTTCAAACCAAAAAGACGACTCAACATTGATCAAGTCAAACGCTAAACTGATTCTGATCGCCACGGATATGTTCATCTACAAAAATAAAAAATATACTCTGAGTAATTCAAGGTTAGTATGTTTTACAATGCTTCATTAATTCCTCACATAGTAATATGCAAAGTTATAAAGGATCCCTTCCTCAAAATATCGAGGTGTGAATTTACATTTCCCAAAAGGTCCTTTCTCTTCCTCAGTTATTTTAAGCCACCAAAGGCACGAAAACCATGCCAAAATATATAAAAGACTTAGAAAATGTTTATAAAGAAAGAGGTTTCCTTTCTTTAAGTACTCTATGAAAGCGCGTAAAGAAGACTGAGGAAAAAGAAAGGTTTTTATCTCTCAAAAAAGAAAAGTTAAAACTACAGTTTCCCCTAACCGTTGATAGTAAGACACAATCGTTGGGGTAAAATTGTCCCTATCTTGTGATGCTTCAAAAATCGTGAGCCAACAACCCTTTGTGCCAATGTCTTTTCATGTCAAACACAGATAAACCTCTTTGCCTCGCTTTGCTTGACTCAAAGTTGGGGGTTGTATACTTAAACGTATCTATCTTGGCCTACTTAATTTAAAACCTAAATACATAACTCGACCCAAATAATAAAAGGCCCCATGGCCCGAAAAGAAGTCGGCCTTAACAGTTGGAAAATACATTAAAAGGCAATTGTACCGTTCGGTATGCTCTGCCCATAACCCAAACACTTACTATTTGGTATGTTCGGCCCATAGTCCGAACACTCGGGTGTTTAGCACATTAGCCAGAACGACAATTATAATATTTGAATATATTTTTTATCCGGAAGTCAACCCAAGTACAAAAAGGCTCAATAGCTCCAAACGAACATTCATCTTTGGTAAAATTAACATGGCCCAAACAGTAAATGTGCATTATAACTGATTCAGTTAGTTGTTTGAAACAAGAAAAGACCCAGTCAGATATGATACTCAGCAAAGATATAACCCCAAAATATGGGGGGAAATATTAACAGATTAATTATGCAGTTATCAACTCCTGACGAGTGCTATAAAAGGGCCTTGAGACCCTAGGCACAAGGTAAGTTGATTCTACGCTATTTACACTACATTATAATATATAAGTGCTTTTAGTGACTTGATCGTCGGAGTGTAATCTACAGGTGGAGCACCCTGTGTTGGAGAATTTCAGGAGTTTCGAAGTCATAGTAGCAGCAAAGACAGAATAAGGAAAGCATCCACCACCAGTTCTTGACCCAGGTCAGTCGGACAGAACATTTCTAATCAAAGAAAGTTTAATGCCTAGCAAAATAAAATGAATATCAACAATACTTCAATGAATAGAAGGATGTATGAAGAAATTAATGTAAATAAAATTTTATATAAAACATTGACTGTACTAATTTTAATTTCAAAAGCATGAGATTTCTCTTTAAAAATATCAAAATTAAAGAAGAACAGACTAACGGGCTAGTCCACCCTACCCTACTTGTGGCTCGCCAGATTAGCAGTTAAACGAGTCAAGCAAATAAAATTGACGAGTTCAAAATGTTAATCTGTCCAAAAGGGATAAGAAGAATAAGGAGCACGGTTAAAAAGACATCTAAGAAGATGTTGTTTTCGAGTTACAATAGAAAAAGGAATAAAATAAGTAGAATTCATCATGAATATAAAAAACTTGAACATGGTTCAACCATTTGGTATAATTGATTAGGACTAAATGTATAGTTGATAATCCATGATGCATTTAGTCATAATGTCATAATTGGTTATCACGTGAACAGTGTTTTTTAAATTGTTGAAATTTGTAATGCTTTTCAGTAAACTATTCTTAAAATTTTATAATTTAATTGATTTAATTAAAATATTTCATAGAATTAATTGGTAAATATTATTCAATTTTAACTTGAAATTCAATAATTATCATTATTATTTATGCAATATTATTTAACTCATTAATAAAAATGGACCCTTAAGTAATTATCATTTATTCATATTTTTAGATTATTCTAACTATTTTATTATATAAAAACTTAAAATAACATTTTTGATTTATGATTATCATTATTTTTATTAAATAAAAAGAGAAAATATTAACATATAGTTATTTGGAAGAATAAAACAATACAATTGAATAAAGATAACTATATGGACCGAGTTTATTTGTTCAGAGTGGAAATTGTTTAAATGATGCGAAGTATAAGTATACATATTTTTATTATTTAAGCTAAAAAATTATAAATAAAAAAAAATTAGCTATTTAAATTTTATTTCACAAAATTTATTATCTTTTTAAAATATTTTTTCTCTTAGTTTTCTTATATTGTTATTGTTCTCGTCGGTTGAATGGAAAGTTTTTGTTTCTAACCTGTCTTCTCTAGATTTTGTTATGCGTCTTCTCGTTGCAATGGAACGTGACTTCGTTGAAACAGAGGGGCTCTACCTATTGATCACACTCTGACGATCAAGTCAGTGAGAGCTTTCTAAAATCAAATAAGTATTCAATCTCAAGTCTTAAAATAGTGTACCTTTATCAGGGGACTCAAAACCCCTTTTATAACTACTCTTGTAACAACTTTCTCTCAGAGAATCTTATCTCTACTGAAACCATAAAATAATAACAGAAAAAACCACCTGCCAATGGGGCACCACTTCAGGTGCTAACAACAGGAAATTTTTGTTTTAAATGGGCACCCTTACTTACAGTGCTTCTCTTATTAACCAACTTTATATTTTCAACCAACAATTGTATGCATGTATTTACGTATCTTAACAACAACGCACACTTATTGTTAGGTTAAAAAACATATTATGTTAATAAACTTATTTTAATGTATAACAAAAATATTATTTTAATTAGTCCTCTAACGGCTTACCAACATAACTAGGCCAAACTCATGACCCACCCTTTGGCCCAACAACCGAGCTGGCCTACTCACGCCCGTGCACCGAGCATTCGAGCACTCTGTCCAGTACACAAGCCCCCCAGGTTCGAGTTGAGCTTGGCTAAGCGAAGAGGCTTTTCGAGTGCTTTGGTGGTGACATGGCAGTTTCACCATGGGTTATTGATGAGAATCAAAAAAAGGAGGCTTTTATTAATGAAGGAAGAGGTCATTCACCTTCACATTTGAAATTCTTCCTTCTAGTCTTTTCAAAATTAAAAGAAGACATAAAATAAAGAGAGGATAAGCCTAAAGCCAAAGAAGTCTACAAGCTTTCAAGAATAGACTTCATTTAAATATCTCTCTTTATAGTTTCTTTATAAATTTGTAAATAATATAGAATGTTTAAATACATAGTTTTTAGGAAAGGTGCTTGGAGGAAACCTTAGATACCTCTTTTGTAAAAGCATCTTTAGGCATTAGTTTAGAATTTTCTAGAAGAATACTCTTCATGCTTCATTTAGGCGCTATTAATAAGTAGCATATGAAGAGTCTTTTGGTTAGCTTATGTTGTAAGCTTCATGACCAGCCCTTTCTCCTATATAAGCAGGGCTTAGGTCCTTCACAATTCAGATTGGAAATTAGTAATAGAGAAACTCTACTCAATTTGAGAGAGAATTTGTGAGAGCTTGCTTCTCCTTCACCTTGTCTTATCTTGAGTGCATTTGGTTCTCTCAAGTGGCGGCACTAGCTCACTCATCTTGGAGTCTTCATCCTCTAAGTGGCGTGATCATCAAACCAAAGATCCATCTCCATAAGTTCTTCTTCTTTCATCTCCATTATCATACAAAGCATAAACATGTCTTAGCTTCTTTTGTTTCGGTTATCTTCCTTTCCTTGCACTTATGTTCGGCTGTTTTTCAATTGTTTCTGTTTTGATTCGGTTCTGTAGATTCAATTCATATTCTGTTTGGTTCTTAAGCTTTCTTAAGAGTTTCAATCGGTGCAATTGCATTTTTACACAATTTGTTCGGTTCAATTGACAATAGATGGCTCCTCATATGAGTTTGGTGTTTGGTGCAAGTCTTTGTGAGTTCTTGAACATAGAACCTTGATCCAATTCTATTATAAGTGCCTAAGCTATCTCCAACTCAAGTTGAGTCCATAGAATGTCAAAGAATCATCTCTTCTTTGCTATTGGATTCATATTCAGGTTAGGTGGGTGCAGTGCACGAAGCGTTTCTAAGGTGACGTCTCACCACACTCAATTCAAGCATACACGTGGCACTTTCATCAATGGTGGGAAATCGTTGCCGCTTGACATTCGCATACTTGTATAAGCCAACGTTCGAAAACGCGTTCTCATTCACTGTTTCATTTCTCCAACTCTTGAAAACCCTTCCTCTTTCCCTCCTTCTCTTCACATTTGCTCACTCGATATTTCTCGCATTCTTCTATCTCACCACTCAAAGCTTCTACTTTCTTTGATCACAAAAGGTACTCCCTTTCATCAACTTATCACTTAACATTTGCATCACTACCTGATTACAGCATTCACAATTATGATGACCATGTTTGATTATGCAAACTGTGCTTGATGTTCACTGATTTAACTGGAACGATATAAAGCGAACTGGATTATGAAATTTTAACCACAGAAAGTTCAAGATCTTAGCTCAACAATGGAACTGGAATTACTCAAAAACAGTAAGCCAATTAATTGAGATAAATTTTTCAAAATCGCTGCCAGATTACCGTATTTTTTTCGGCAGAATTGAACACTTTTTGTATTTGATTTATCATTTTTTTTGTACTTGGAATTTTGAAGTACTTATTTTTCTACTTTTTTATAACACTTTAAAGAACACAAATCCAGAATTTCAGAAATTTCCAGTGAGTAAATCAATTGCAGTAAATCGAAACAGTAAGCAAGTTTTCAGAAAAACAGAGGAATCCTAACAGGAATGAAAAACAGAATTAAGAACTAGCAAAGACATAATGGAAATGATGTATAGGAACTTGTATAGATCTAAAATACAAGTATGAACTCAATACTAAAACAGAAAATGCACAAAGGATCAAGTATCAAACTCAGAAAACTGTATTACACCAAAGCAAGAAACAAAAAATTCAATAAAAGTACTACAAGAAGTGATGACATTCTTGGAAAAACATGACTATGACAAAACTTGTATGGATTCAAAAAGGAAAAGACACAAACACATAATAGGCACAATTAAGAAAACAGCAATAAAACTCAAAATAAGCCTAAAAACAGAAAGATAAACAGCAAGAATTAAAGAGCTCTTGAAATAAAGTGCAACACAACTCAAAATTAAACAAGAACACACCTAAACTCTAGATACCACATGATATGAATCCACTAGCAAATAAGAGATGATTCTTTGACATTCTACAGACTCAACTTGAGTTGGAGATAGCTTAGGCACTTATAATAGAATTGGATCAAGGTTCTATGTTTCAAGAACTCACTAAGACTTGCACCAAACACCAAACTCATATGGAGGAGCCATCTATTGTCAATTGAACCGAACAAATTGTGTAAAAATGCAATTGCACCGATTGAAACTCTTAAGAAAGCATAAGAACCGAACAGAATATGAAATGGAGCTACAGAACTGAATCAAAACAGAAACAATTGCAAACAGCCGAACATAAGTGCAAGCAAAGGAAGATGAACCGAACAAAGAAGCTAAGACATGTTTATGCTTTGTATGATAATGGAGATGAAAGAAGAAGAACTTATGGAGATGGATGCTTTGGTTTGATGATCACGCCACTTAGAGGATGAAGACTCCAAGATGAGTGAGCTAGTGCCGCCACTTGAGAGAACCAAATGCACTCAAGATAAGACATGGTGAAGGAGAAGCAAGCTCTCACAAATTCTCTCTCAAATTGAGTTAAGTTTCTCTAATTCAAAATTCCAAATCTGAATTGTACAAGCTAAACACCTTTATTTATAGCCTAGAGGTGCTGAAATGAAAAGCTAATTAAATTCAAAATTCCCCCCAAATGACATAAAAGTGGCGCCAATCCTAGAGCATGAGGAAGGTGTGACTTCCTCTCTTAGTTTGGCACCTCCCTATTACGTCTACACCTCTCTACTAAACGCACACCCCCCTAAGTTTCCTAAACTAAAGACCTAAAGATGCTTTTACAAAAGAGGTTTCTTATGTTTCCCTCTAAGCACCTTCAAACAAAGAAATTACAAAAAGAGAAAACAACCTTCCATTATTTCCTAATGCTTTGAATTGACTTCTTGTGAGCCTTTGAGGTGGCTACCAACTCCTTGAGCGTCTAGCACTTGAGCCTCTTCCTCTTCTTGTCCTTGAGTATTTGCCTCCATTTGGTCTTGAACTTGATCTCCATCAATGTTGCCTGAATTGGGGTTCCTCTGGATTTACTCTTTTCTGCTCATGATGATTGTTATATTTGTTGATTGCATTGCTTGAATCTAGAATGTATCTTCATCTCTGCATGTGACTTACTTGCTTTGTCTGGTCTGAAATTGTTTTTGTATTCTGCTTGTGTTTGTATTTTTAGATGGACTACAAAACCTTATACCCCTGGGCACCTCCAACCCTTTTAGAGCAGACTTCCATATACACTTCCTGGGAGTGTATAGTTGCCCTAAGAAAGAGTGATTGTAAGTTTGGAAAAGAAAGTGATAGATTCCTTTTTGTTATTTTTATGCTACCGTTTTTAAAAAGATTTTCCTTTGTTTTCCCTTGTTCAACTTCGAAAAAGAACTTCTTACCGAAATCAATGTAGTCCCTGCCCAGCTACACGCAAATAGTTGGGCATTCATTCGAGGCTTCATTATCCTTTGTACACAGTTCGGCCTTTTGCCGTCTATCGAGGTCTTCCTATATTTCTTTGAGACCAAACGCTTGGGCCGCCAAATGTGGGTTTCCTTCAATGGTGTGTCTGGAAGGGCATTGCTCTCTCTCTCTTCCAACAATCCTATAAGGGCATCAAAGGTAATTTTTTAAGATTCGATGCAACAAAAGGGATCCAACCCTTCTGGATGGATTCCCTTTGTAATGGACTACAGAACCACGCTTCCAAGGTGCTTGGCACTTGGAAGATCTACCTTAGCGTGACCAGGAGGTCTTCCACTTCTTATCAAGCTTAAGGGTGGTCTTCGACACTGCCTTTCTCATAAGCAGAGTTCATTCTAGGGGCTTGAAAAGTTTATATCGGTACTCTTCATCCCTACTCTTGATGAGACTAACTTTGCTATTGTTACTGATTACCTCTTATTCTCTTTCACAGATAGAATGTTGGCTAAGATTGACAGGAAAAAGCTTGTGAAAAGGGCTAAGAAGATGAGGGCGACTGCTCAAGCGCCCAAGGATCTCAAACTTAAAGCTCCAACCACCATCGTTCAAACCCCCACCGAAGATGACGAGGAGACCAACTCTGAGATGATCTTCAAAAGGAAAAGGAAAACCACCACCGCTCCTACTGAGCATTCCCATTCAGATAGGCATGCCCCTTCCTACCATGCTCCTTCAGCGAGCTAAACTCTGCCACATGATATGATGGTGGTTTAAGAGGATTAAGGAACAAGCTCCGGGGGAAAGGGTCTATGGGACCTACATTTGAACGTCCCCTCCTACATCGAGAAGGCCCTTCTACCCAACGAGGAGAAGGAAAAGTTCATGGTCCTCGAGGAAGACCGTTTGGTGCATGAAACTAGGAGGCAAATGGGGCAAGCCCTTGTCGCAAGTTACTTGGTTGCCACCAAGTTAAAGAATTGGAGAGGGTCAACGGGTCAAAAAGCTCACGAGATTGCTAAGCTCCATAAAGGAATGGAGAGTCTTCAAGAAGAGCTCAAGCAATCCAACCTCCTACGCCAAGATGTTGAAGCTCTCCTAACTGAAAAGGCTAAGGAGACCATGAGCTTAACCGAAGAAAGAGAGAAACACTTGGCGAAGGTTGAAAAGCTCAAGGGAGAGCTAGCGTAGAAAGACGAGGATCTTGCCAAAGAAAAAGAATCATTCAAGAACGATGTTGCTCAATCCTACCTTGTAGGGTTTGAGGAGGCTGTTGAGCAAGCCTCAGGTCTTCTCCCTGAAATTGACTTCTCTATACTTGGCCCAAGTAAAACCGTGGTCGACATTCAATTAAAGGATGAATAGTTTTACCTTTCACTTATCTGCAACTCTTGTATTTTTCTTGGTAAAAAGGCAATGTAAATCTTTGTATCTATAAGCACTTTACTTTATGCATGTTGATCATGACTATCTTTGCCCATGCATGTTTCGCTTTTTAACTTAGTAAATCTCGACTTGCCTAAGCCAATGTATGTTACTTAGCTTAGTAAACTTTGATTGACTTAAGTTAATGACTTCTATTAACGTACATACACTTAAATGTATCAATTTATACATGCGAATAACTAATCACTTAAGCTATCTCAACATGGAGTAACAAAGATAACAAGACTTCTACTTGACCAATCTAAGTGTGAAAAAGCACGGAGAATTCTTAACCAACAAGTAACTAACCTTTTGATGAATTACACCCCATAGCCGTAGCGAGCCAGTGCTCCTTCTCGACATATATAGGTGTATATCTCGATCTCACCCGATTTTGTTATATGGGGTGCTTA
This sequence comes from Phaseolus vulgaris, assembly GCF_000499845.2. Classification (NCBI taxonomy): domain Eukaryota; kingdom Viridiplantae; phylum Streptophyta; class Magnoliopsida; order Fabales; family Fabaceae; genus Phaseolus; species Phaseolus vulgaris. Next base: position 34,850,342 of record NC_023749.2, on the reverse strand, counting down.
CTCGGGTATTTACACTTTCCTTGGCTTGACTGTCTCACTCTATGTCAAGTAAAGTTCATTCATTTATGAGGGTGTCTGAAATTGGATACTTGCTCGTATGACAAGCCACCCTCCAACCATCTATGATGGGGTATTCCACTACACATTACCCAACTTTCTCGCAGAGCGCCTGAATTTGGGTGCTCGCTCACGCACCCAGCCAGGTCCACTTACCATGCATTTTAAACAACTTAGTGACAACACTTATCTGCAGAGCGCCCATACTGCCACCGAGGTAGGTCGTCTTACCTTGTCGTAAGTCAAACATTAGAACTTGTCTTATCTGACAACAAATAAACATCTTACGCATAGAGCACCTACTTGGATCACCTTATCGAGACTGGTCGTTTTACCTAACAACAGATAATTAATGTACACATAGAGCGCCTACTTAGATCATCTTATCCAGACATGTCATCTTACCTAACAACAGATAATCAACTTACACACAGGGCGCCTACTCGGATCATCTTACCGAAACAGGTCATCTTACCTGGCAACAGATAAACATCTTACACACAGGGCGCCTACTCGGATCATCTTACCGAGATAGTTCGTCTTACTTGACAACAGATAACTAACTTACACATAGAGCGCCTACTCAGATCATCTTACCGATACAGGTCGTCTTACCTGAACAAATAATCAACTTTACACACAGGGTGCCTACTCAGATAGTCTTACCGAGACAAGTCATCTTACTTGAGAGCAAATAACCAATTTACACACAGGGCCCCTACTCGGATCATCTTACCGAAATAGTTCGTCTTACCTCGCAACAGATAATCAACTTACACACAGGGCGCCTACTCGGATCATCTTACCGAGACAGGTCATCTTACCTGATAACAAATAATCAACTCACACACAGAGCGCCTACTTAAATCATCTTACTAAGACAGGTCGTCTTACCTGACAACAGATAATCAACTTACACACAGGGCGCCTACTCGGATAATCTTCCCAAGACAAGTCGTCTAATCATGTGCTAACTCTAAACAAATAACAAAACTAATGCATCATCTTTCAAGAACAAACTTATCATTAGATGACCTCGTTAAAAAAACCCCTTCAAGGGAAAAAGAGCATCACCTTTATCATCACATTGTTAAAAAGAAAGCATTAAACCAAAATCACTTAGTTGAACTAAAAGTTGAGATTTGTCGTATTCCACGTTCGAAGAATGGTTCCCCCTTCTAGGGTTTCTAGCCTCTATGCTCCATTCCTGAGCTCCTCAACTATGCAAAATGGGTCAGTCCAATTCAGAGATAACTTGTTCTCTGGCTAGTAGGGGTGAGCCTTTTGCATCACCAAGTCAGCAACCTTGAACTGTTGAGGCTTCGTCTAGGTCTTTTGCCTCAACTTCCACCCTTCTCTTTAAGATCTCTGAGTTAATGCGGGTGTTCTCCCCTTTATATCCCTTTCCCGAACCTCTCCATCAGGTCCAGGTCGCCTTTCATCGACGGCTTCTACCTCCACAATCCATTCTGGCTCTCCTGTGATGGAGATAAAAAAGAAGAGGATTTCACTAATGGAGGAAGAGGCCATCCACCCAAGGATTTAAAGTTCTTCCTTCTAGTCTTCCCAAAATAAAGAAGAAATTAAATAAAGAGATGACTAAGCCTGAAAGAAGATTACAAGCATTCAAGAATGGGCTCCAATTAATATCTCTCTTTATAGTTTCTTTTGTATAAATTTGTAAATAATATAGAATAGCTTTAGGATATGCTAAAGAGGGAAACCTTAAAGACACCTCCATTGTATAGCACCATAGGCGCTAGTTTTAGGAAGAAACTAGAAAGGTGCCTCTTTACACTCCTTTAAGCTTCTCTTTGTGACCGACCTTCCTCATTATAAAAGGGAGGCTTAGGGCTTTGAAATAATAAGATTGATTTTGTGAGTATTGAACCTCTACCAAATAGGTGAGTGATTGAGAGAGACTTGTGTCTTCTTCTCTTCTAGTCTTATCTTGAGTGAATTCTTGGTCTCTCAAGTGGCGGCAACAAAACTCATCTTGAAGCCAACCATCCTTCAAGTGGTGTGCACATTTCCAAGAGCTCCAACCACATAAGTTTCCTTGTCCTTTTCATCTTCTTCTTCCATTTCCATTCCAAAACAAACTCTAAAACGTATCTTTGTTGTTTCTTGTTGATTCAATCGGTAGAACTTGTTTAGTTTGTGTACCGCCTTGGTGGTCGGGTGTGATGACGTAGCACCCTGCTACAGTGTAGGCGTGTTAACAAGGCGCCAGGTTGGCAGATAGGAAGGAAGTCGGGAGGCACGTGTAGTCGCCGATTGTTAAGTTGGCGTGTTCCGATTTCCAGTTTACCAGAATAGGCGATCACCAGGTTGAAGATGAAGTCGCCAGATGTAGACTCAGGCGACCAAGCAGTCGGAGATCGCCAGAACAAGCACATCGCCAAAGATGAAAGAGAAGCAGATTATGAAGGCAGCCGGCGAGACCACAGGGAAGGTGTATGAAGGCCCTAACTCGCCAGTTTCAGTAGAGATCGCACTCCTGAGTTTGCTATGCACTGGGCAGTACCATGCATACGTAACTTAGCCAAAATAAGAGTAGAAGCAGCGCCAAGTCAGGGAGCCTCCAGATGATGGCACGTGTACGGTTGGATGCGGGCCACGTGTCCAAGTCTGCAACTGCCAGGAGAGAGAAAGTCACCAGGTATATAAGAGCTCTTAACAAACTTTCTGAGGTACGCACGTTCAGTTCATACACTTTACGCTTGCGAGTGAGAGAGGATTTGCACGGTTCTCGTTCTTAGTATTTGGTGATACCGTCACTGACTTGAGCGTCGGAGTGCGATCGGCCGCAGCGGCGCCGTATCGTTTCTTTGCAGGTTCTTGAGATAGATCCCGAGGAGGAACGGAGGTGAGAAGCGGTGCGCACGTCGATCCTTTGACGAGGCATTCTCCAGCGCTCCGGTCAACAGGCAGGATCATCAGGCGCCCAACGTGGGGCCGTGTAAAGCTTGCTCCCATCCACAGCGTGAGTTCGTGGAAGTTTTCGAGGTTTTCTGCGCGGTTGTGTGCTGGTGCAACCGTCGTTCGCAGTTTCTTTGAGTTTCGTTCGGTGAAGTTTGCGTTGAACCGTTCGTTTGGCTTTTCGATCGGTGGATTCGAGTTCTTTCGTTTGTTTGGTTGTTCGCGGGGAAACGGTGGTTTTTGGTGAAGCTGTGGCTTTTTTCGAAGGTTTGCGGTGTTCTTGGGTTCTTGCGCGGTTTCTTGAGTCTTCTCCGATTGATCGCTGGTTCGATCGTGGTTGAAGTGTTGTTTGCTGTATTTCTGTGGTTCGCTGAAGTTAATGAGAAAAATGAGAAGCAATCGCTCCAGCCCCGTGGCGCCTGTCGCTGCTGAAGGCGACGCCGCCGCCATGACCATGGCGCAGATGGCAGAGATGATGCGCTCGTTGCAGGCAACTGTGGAAGCCTCGCGCGTAGAGCAGGCAAGGATACATGAGGACCTGGTAGCCTCTCGCGCCAGGAACGAGGAGCTCAGCAAGGTAACTGAGGAGCTGCGTCGAGCTCTTCAGGAGCAGCATGGACGTTCTTCTGCTGAAGAGGTGGCACCGTCTACGCCACCTCGTGTTTCCCAATGCCTTTTGTTCAGGCGATTACCGACACGCCTATTCCCACGAGCGTGGTTCCAGTTAAAGCTGTTTTTACCGGCGTGGAGGATCCAGAGGCTCATCTGACCATGTTCCACACGCAGATGATGCTGTCGGGAGGGTCAGACGCCGTCTACTGCAAGATGTTCGTGAGTACGCTCCAGGGAACGGCGATGGAGTGGTTTGTGAGCCTGCCTAATGGCCACATAACCAATTTTCAACAATTCTCGAAAATCTTTGTCGAGCAGTACATTGTGAATAAGGCACCGCCGAGGGTGTCCTATGATCTGTTTGATATAAGGCAGTACCATGGGGAGTCCCTCAGAGACTACCTCAATCGCTTCGGAGCGCAGATGGTCAGATCGCCGGCCAAGGATGAAGAAATGCTGGTCTATGCCTTCAAGAAGGGCGTGCAGCCAGGGCCATTCTGCGAGGCCTTGATCAGGGCTCATCCAGCGACGTTTGCTGAAGTTAGGCGACTTGCGGTGGCCCACATCGCTGACGAGAGCGAAGTCGCCGAGAAGAGAGGCAGCGTGGCTCCCGCCAGGCCACGCGCCCAGACCAGGATCCAGCCGCAGAGGGTGCTGGAAACGGCGGCGGCGGCCAGGAAAGACCAAAGGACTCGCTATCCTTACGATAGGAGAAATAAGGGAAGAAGCCAAGCGCGCCAACAACCAGCACGCCAACAACCAGCACGCCGGGAATACAATCGCCCGCCTAAGCACAAATTTGTCATGGGACTAGCGGACCTGATCGCTATCCCTAACATATCTGCTAGGTTGAAGGCGCCCGAGAAGGTGGGAGACAAGGTGCTGGGGTCAAAGCCGGACGCCTGGTGCGAGTTCCACCAGTGTTTTGGCCACAACCTGGACTCGTGCTTGTCTTTAGGGTACCAGCTCGACGATCTGGTTAAGAGCGGGTTCCTAAACGACTATCTGCTGGATAGAAGGACGGGGGGAGCGTCGAGTTCCCAGCCAGCAAGTGGAGAAGCCCAGCAACACGAGATGCCTATCCACGGGGAGATCCACACCATTGCAGGGGGTTTCTCAGGTGGTGGATGCACCGCATCGCAGAGGAAAAAGTATGCGCGATCGGTGATGGCAGTGGACATGTTTGAAGATCACTCGCCGGAAGTGGACTTTACGTTCACAAAGCAGGATCTTCGGGACGTTGTGCCTCACGACAACGATCACATAGTTATTTCGTTGATAACAGCAGGGAGGAAGGTCCACCGAGTTCTGGTGGACCAAGGAAGCTCGGCAGACGTGATGTTCTGGCCGACTTTCACGCAGCTGGAATTGCCCCTTGACCAGCTAAGGCCCTATGGAGGGTGCTTATATGGGTTCGCTGGTGACCAGGTGGAGGTCAGGGGGTACATTGAGCTGAGAACCACGTTTACAGATGAGGCCGGGTCGAGGACGGAGAAAATCAAGTACCTCATCGTAAACGCCCCTTCAGCATATAACATCCTGTTGGGTAGGCCCACTCTCAACAGGATAGGCGCCATTCCATCGACTCGGCACATGAAGGTGAAGCTGCCGTCCATGGAAGGGGTGGTGATCACGATCAAGTCGGATCAGAAAGAATCGAAAAGGTGCTATGAGAATAGCCTGAAAAACAAAAGATCAGTGAGCTATGTAACAACCACCCCACCTCCCGGCGTGAAGCCCAGACCGCCGGTATCAGAGGAGGCCGCTGGAAGGGATGTAGAGATGATAGACGCTGAGCTAGGGGAGAGAAATGCTGGCCTGGAGGAGGAAGAGGCGCGGAATCGCCCCGAGGAAGCGAGAGAACTGGGAATCGCCAAGGCGGTGATCGCCAGAGAATCCAGGCCCAAACCTGTCGAGCAGTGGCTCGAGAAGGAGATCGGAGGGAAAGTTTTCAAGCTCGGAAGATCTCTGGAGGTCGATCTCCAGGACCAGATCGCCAAGGTGATTGAGCGGCATCTGGACGCATTTGCTTGGTCCGCTTCGGACATGCCCGGGATCGATCCCGACTTCTTGTGCCATCATCTGGCGATGGACAACATGGTGAGACCGGTGCGACAAAGGAGAAGAAAATTCAATGAAGAGAGGAGGCAGGCGATTAGGGACGAAACACAAAAACTCCTCGCTGCAGGTCACATTAGGGAAGTCCAGTACCCTGAATGGTTGGCAAATGTCGTACTGGTGAAGAAGAGCAACGGGAAATGGCGCATGTGCGTCGACTTCACCGATCTGAACAAAGCTTGCCCAAAGGATTCGTATCCTTTACCAAGCATTGATGCCCTGGTTGATAGTGCTGCAGGGTGCAAGCTGCTGAGTTTCCTGGATGCCTTCTCGGGCTATAATCAGATCAAGATGCATCCCATGGATGAAGAAAAAACAGCCTTCATGACGGAGAGGTCGTGCTACTGCTATAAGCTGATGCCGTTTGGGCTGAAGAACGCGGGGGCCACGTACCAGAGGTTGATGGATCGAGTACTTGCACCAATGCTGGGAAGGAACGTGCAAGCCTACGTCGATGACATGGTCGTGACCTCGCAGGAGAAAAGCAAGCACGTTGCAGACTTCGAAGAATTGTTCACGACGATCGCCAAGTTCAAGTTAAAGCTCAACCCGGAGAAATGCATTTTCGGCGTGGAGGCTGGAAAGTTCTTGGGTTTTCTCTTGACTGAAAGGGGGATAGAAGCCAACCCAGACAAGTGCGCCGCCATCTTGGCGATGAGAAGCCCGGCTACAGTGAAAGAAGTCCAGGAGCTGACAGGTCGGATGGCAGCCCTATCTCGCTTCGTGTCAGCTAGCGGAGAAAAGGGGCATCCCTATTTCCAATGTCTGCGGCGCAATAACAAGTTCGCTTGGACGAAAGAATGCGAGGAAGCTTTCGTCAATCTGAAGGAGTATCTGGCGAGCCCGCCGGTTCTGTGCAAACCACTGGCGGGTACCCCTCTCAGGTTGTATTTCGCTGTGACTGAGAGGGCGGTGAGTGCGGTGCTCGCCCAGGATCAAGATCAGGCTCAGAAGCCTATTTATTTTGTGAGCAAGGTGTTGCAGGGCCCAGAAACGAGATATCAGGCCCTGGAGAAGGCTGCGCTGGCTGTGGTGTTTTCGGCGAGGAGGTTGCGCCACTACTTCCACAGTTTCACAATACTGGTGATGACTGACCTGCCCATCCAGAAGGTCTTGAAGAAACCCGGCGTTGCGAGAAGAATGGTGAAGTGGGCAGTGGAGTTGTCAGAGTTTGACATTAAATATGAGCCTCGAGGCCCGATCAAGGGGCAAATCTTTGCAGATTTTGTGGTCGAGCTCTCATCAGAGGCGACGCGGGTTGAAGGAGACGGTTTCCGTTGGGTACTCTCGGTGGATGGATCGTCGAACCAGCAGGGCAGCGGTGCTGGAGTCATATTGGAAGGGCCCAACGGCGTGCTGATTGAGCAATCCTTGAGGTTTGCCTTTAAAGCCAGCAACAATCAAGCAGAGTATGAGGCGCAGATCGCCGGGATTTTGCTGGCCAAGGAGATGGGAGCTAGGGTGCTGATGGCTAAGAGTGACTCGCTGCTAGTCACAGGGCAAGTAACAGGCGAGTTCCAGGCTAAAGATCCACAAATGGCGGCTTACTTGGCGTATGTGCAGGAATTGAAGAGTTCCTTTGCCTCTTTTGAAGTAGTACATGTGCCCCGAGAGCAGAATGCCCGAGCTGACTTGCTTGCTAAGCTCGCCAGTTCAGGCAAGGGGGGTAGGCAGAGGACGGTGATTCAAGAAACTCTGAAGACGCCGAGGGCATTTGTAGCAGATCACCTGGTCCTTCAGATAAGCAAGTCGACGAAAAGAGCGGCGAGAAGCCATAAGTCTTTGACGCAAGAAACTCTGAGATCGCCGAGAGTTAGAGCATGTCGAGGAGAGAAGGTGGACGTGATGCAGGTCTGCGCCGCCCATGAGCCAGACACTTGGATAACACAGTACAAGCGGTGCTTGGCAGATGGCCTCCTCCCGCTAGATCCAACAGAAGCTAGGAAGGTAAAGAAAAATTCCAGCAAGTATACATTGATTGATGGCGATCTGTACAGGTTTGGGTTCACTCACCCACTCCTGGAATGTATACACGGCGAGAAGTGCACGAGAATTATGGCAGAGCTCCACGAAGGTATATGTGGAAGCCACGTCGGGGGTCGAGCTCTGGCCGCGAGGACTCTCCGTGCAGGCTACTATTGGCCATCTATGAGAGAAGATTGCAAGAAGTATGCCCAGTGCTGCAAACAATGCCAGCAGCACGCCGATTGGCATAAGGCACCTCCCGAGGAGTTGAAGTCGATCTATAGCCCTTGGCCGTTTCATACTTGGGGAATCGACATCCTGGGACCTTTCCCGCTGGCGATCAGGCAAATGAAGTACTTGGTGGTGGCGATTGAGTATTTCACCAAGTGGATTGAAGCAGAACCAGTGGCCCAGATCACCGCACACAAGATCGAAGGTTTTGTATGGAAGAACATCGTGTGCCGGTTTGGAGTGCCTAAGCGCCTGGTATCAGATAATGGGACGCAGTTTGCAAGTCACCTGTTGAAGAAGCTTTGCGAAGGGGTGGGAATTCAACAAGTGTTTGCATCCGTCGAGCACCCTCAAACAAATGGCCAGGTGGAATCAGATAATGGGACGCAGTTTGCAAGTCACCTGTTGAAGAAGCTTTGCGAAGGGGTGGGAATTCAACAAGTGTTTGCATCCGTCGAGCACCCTCAAACAAATGGCCAGGTGGAATCAGCTAATCGGGTGTTGTTGAGAGGTTTGAAGAGAAGGCTTGAGAAAGCCAAGGGAAGTTGGGCTGAGGAGGTGCCCCGTATAGTTTGGGCGTACCACACCACCGAGCAGTCAGGAACCCATGAGACCCCGTTTAGCTTGGTCTATGGGTGTGACGCCATGATTCCGGTGGAGATCCAGGAGAGCTCGCCGAGATTCCAGAACTTTGTAGAGGAAGACTCGAATGAAGAGAGAAGGCTGAACCTGGATCTGCTGGATGAAGCCAGGGAAGAGGCGAGGCTGAAGGCTGAGGCGGTGAAGAGGAGGATCGAACGAAGATACAACTCAAAGGTGATGCCAAGGCAGTTTAGAGAGGGCGACTTGGTGATGAGGAAAGCCCACCAGTACGAGATGGAGAATAAACTATCACCCAAGTGGACTGGACCGTTCAGAATAACCGAGGCGCTCGGGAACGGGGCCTACCGCTTAGAGACGCTGGAAGGAGGGGCGATTCCTCGCACCTGGAACGCCACACACCTGAAGTTGTACTATAGTTAAGAGCTTTGTAAGTAAAGACAAACACAATGTTATATTACAATGTCTCTGTTAAAACAGTTTGAAGGGGGCACTCTTTTTTCCCTAAGGAGGGTTTTTAATGAGGCTACCCAATAAAAGAAGAGTTTTCGAAGTATAAGGTGTTTTCAGATTGCATGTGTGCTATTTTCAAAGGTTTTGAAGAAAGACCTTGTCATTTGTACATGATTTAAGGCAAGAAAAGATATATCGCGTGCTTTCTAAAAGGTTTTAAGTCCTCATCGTTTTCGGCGATTAGAGGCACCAGTTAAGTTTTAAGTCCTCATCGTTTTTCGGCGATTAGAGGCACCAGTTAAGTTTTAAGTCCTCATCGTTTTTCGGCGATTGGAGGCACCAGTTAAGTTTTAAAGTCCTCATCGTCTTTCGGCGATCGGAGGCACCAGATGAAAGACCTCAACGCCCTCGCGCGTCCTGAGGCAAGTAAAAGACCTCCTCGCCGTTGAGCGAGTGCAGGCGAGAAAGAGAAAAAGTCCTCCGTGTTTCTGGGAGCGAGAAGATGTAACTCCTGGGGCAACGTCGAGGCAAGTAAAAGACCTCCTCGCCGTTGAGCGAGTGCAGGCGAGAAAGAGAAAAAGTCCTCCGTGTTTCTGGGAGCGAGAAGATGTAACTCCTGGGGCAACGTAGAGGCAAGTAAAAGACCTCCTCGCCGTCGAGCGGGTGCAGGCGAGAAAGGTCCTCAGTGCATCCAGGGGGGAGGAGATGTACACCCTGGGCAAGTTGAGGCACCGGATAAAGTCCTTATCGCCGTTGTGCGAGCTAAGGCCAGTAAAGACCTCCTCGCCGTCGAGCGAGTGCAGGCGAGAGAAAGAAAAGGTCCTCAGTGCATCCAGGGGGGAGGAGATGTACACCCTGGGCAAGTTGAGGCACCAAATAAAGTCCTTCTTGCCGTTGAGCGAGTTCAGGCGTGTCAAAAGACCTTCTCGCCGTTGAGCGAGTTCAGGCGAGTTAAAGACCTTCTCACTTATATGCGAGCATAGGCAAGATAAAATCCTTCTCGTCTCGAACGAGTTCAGGTATGGCGAAGCGGGTGGAAGAAGCTTGAAAGGTGGCTAAGGTAGGTTCGAAGAGAACGCCTAGTCAGCCGGTCTTTTGCTCTGAAGTTCAGGGGGGCAAAGGAAGATCCCAAAGGGCGTTTCTACCCCAGATAAAGAAACGATTGCCAAAGCATGATGCTAGGAAAAGCTGGTGTTGCCAAGAGGTCTTGGCGATCGGGAAAAGTTCAAACACGGCGAGAAGATTGAAAGACTTGTTTGATAAAGCAGGTCGAGTGGGACGTTGTTTGAGCCAATGATTGAGTTACAGTTCGTTGCTTGGAAGCTATTTTTATGATCAGGTTAGTGCCTCAAGAGTACAAGTTGTTCAAAGCGATTATTGCTTAAGTTTGAATTGGCTCGAGGCAGTTACGTCAAAGGTCGCGTTTGCAAAATCGCTAAGTTAAAATCGACAAAGTTAAACATACAAAGAAGGCTAAAGCGCTCAAAAGAAGTCAGAAGAAAGAGTATCCCAGTTTTGTGATTGAAATAAGTAACTGTTCAAAACACATATGCACGAGTTTTTGTTACAAGGTATATACAAGCAAAATTATAAAGTAGCAGATGAGGTGGAATTGGTTGAGTCTTCGGCGGGAACGACCTTTCCATCTACCACTTCGTTGTTTAACGACACCATGCTGAGGTCGAGATCAGGGAATAGGCATGCGAATTGTTCCCGAGCGGCTTCGAATCCAGCAACCAGAATCTGAGCAGAGCTTAGCTTAAGTTCTTCAGTTTGCCCTTGAAGTTCTTCAACCTGTTTCTTGAGCTCCTTGTTCTGCTGCTCCAGCTCTTCGACCTGTTTTCGGAGTTGTTCGTTGGTCTCTTGAGCATGGAGAAGGTCGTCAGCAACCTTCTTGGATTCTGTTTGAGCTTGGGTCAACTCGGCAGCCATCTTCCCTTTTTCCTTGTTTGCCTCGGCGAGATCAGCCATGGCGTCGTCCCTCGCTTTCTCTACTTGCCCAAGTAGCTTCTCGCGGTCAATCGACCTTTGCTCCAGTTTTCGCAACTTGGCGGCGTCAGCTTGAATGTGAGCCTCCAGGTCGCTCGCCTTGGTGCGCAGAGGCACGATTTTGCTTTCTAGCTCAACTTTCTCTTGGGCAAGATCATGAATTTTGCGGCGAAGGTCAGTGGCCTCTTGACGCGCCAATCTGAGCTCGGTGCTCATCGCGTCTTCTACTCGGGAGTGTTCCATCTCCGCGAACGTCAGATTGGCAGACAATTCCTCCACCTCGAGCCTCATGGTGCTGTTGTCAGTCCTGAGGTTGAAGAGATCATCTTGAAGCCTCCTGGTGGAGCTCTCCACAGCCCTCGTTATAATCGATGGGATATCCTCTGCGATGGTTTTCAGTTTGGCAGTCAGAGGCTCCCACATCCTTGTGACCTCGAGGGAAAGGTTTGCGGCTTGGAGAGGCGCCAGGGGGGCTTGTTGAGGGTTCTCGCCGCCACCTTCCTTAGCAATATTTTCAGTGGTTGCTTCTTGGCGTGGCGACGCAATCGGGGATTCGGTAATTAGGATTGGAGAGGTGTGAGCAACCTCATCCCCGACTGGAACGTTTCCTGCAGCTGAAGTGTTTGAAGGGGGGCCCCCTCCTGCTGACATATGTGGCGTAGAGGCGCTCGGGGGGTCCTCCAAGAAATTTGGCTCTTGGGCCTCAGCTGTAGGTGGCGCAGTGGCCAGCGGAACTGCTTGGACTGGTGATGAAGGGGCTTGTGGTGTTGGCGATGAGGGAGGAGGAGCAGGCGTTGATGGTGGTGGTGAGGTTGGAAGAGGGGGTTGAGCAGGTGGAGAAGATGGTGCCACCCTCTTCCTTTTCGTGACAAGGCCATCCTCTGTGACCTCGTCGTCCTCTTCTTCCTCCTCTTGGACGATTTGGGGGGCTTTTCGCTTAGGCCTCTTAAGGACCAGTTTTTTGCGCTGGGTGGGTTCCTTGGGCGGTGATCGCCCATGAACGATAGCCTTCTCGACCGCCGAGTTGGGAACCGTCTGGGAACCGGTCGCCAACCCGTGGTTTCGGGCGAGCGCCTTTAAGTCGGCGAGCATGTTCTTACCCAACATGGTGTCTGCATGAAACGAAAGTGCATGAGTTAGCTTAGAGAAGAAAAGGATAAGTGTATGAGGTAATGAGACAGCAAAACAGGCATATGCAGAAAAGGCAAAACCAAAGTCTTGTGCGTATCGCACAAGACGCCCAGAAGCAGTATCAGAAGCAATATCAAGACAAGAGTGTAGCGTCCTAACCTATTTGGAATTCTAACTGGTCCTCAAAGAATTCGAAGGAGATCAGGGTGGGGGTCAGGAATGTTATGTTGGCATCTGCCACCCTCTTCCAGAATAGACAAAGGTCTCGGTCCAAAGCTCCCATGCTATCAGGACTTCTGGGCCTCCTGAAGCAGCTCTTGGACTCCTTTTTCCCCTTGTCCACCTAGTACAAGGGGAAGCCGTCGAGAAGGGAAGTGTCTTTATCGTTTGCGCGTACTTGGATGAACTTCCCCTTCCAGTCCTTGTACGATTGCTGGAAGATGGTAAAAATGGATCTCCCAGCAATGGCATTCAGGCTGACCCACAGGCGGTCTCCCGGGTGTTTGGCCTCAAACAGGAACAAAAACACGTCCACCGACGCGGGCAACCCCAGGTGGTCGCACGTTATTTGGAAGGCTCGAACAAACGCCCAGCTGTTGGGGTGAAGCTGGGCGGCAGCGATGTTGAGCTCGGTCAAGAGCTCCCTCTCGAATCGGGTGAGAGGGAACCTGAGTTTGACCTTCTTGAAGAAAGTTGTGTAGACAAAGCAGAAGGGCCCGTCGGCGCTTACTTTGTCATCAGCACACACTGGCAGAGCGGCGGGGGAAGGCAGCACCATCATCCTCTCGTCGTGCTCCTTGTGAAACGACTGATAGGCCTCGTCCCCCTTAGTCAACCGCAGAACTGCTCCCGCAGTGTTCACCGACGAGGTCTCCTTCAGAAGGGTTGGGTTAGCCCAGGGGTATAACGTTTTGAAGTCTGGCAGAGGGGCGGGGGCTCCTCCAGCGTTAGATGGAGTCGCCTGAGCCAGGGCAGTTTGGGAAGATGCAGGCCTCTCAGCCTGCGAAGAGGAAGCACCACGAACTTGTGTTGGGTCGTGTGCTTGTGAAGAAGGGTTTCGTGCTGAAGGAGGGGGGTTCGGGGTGATCTTTGTGCGAGTCATGATAGCAACTGCAAAGGAAGAAGAAAGAAAAAACGATCAGGGGATTACAGAGGCTGACTCGATCACAGAAGGAAGGTGAAAAAAAAACGAACGAATGTATGTTCGTCGCGACGATCGACAAAGCCCTAAGTTACGCAGAAGGAGAAATGGAAAAACAACCCACAGCGTATGCACCAGGCAGTTACAGGATGATGCAAATCGATGAAAATGCAAGGAAACCCAGCAGATGAAGGAAAGTAGTTACCTTTCGATGATCAGGAAGACGGTGAAGGAAGGTGGTGGTCTAGAGCGTTGAAGAGCGTCGAGAGTTTTCGCAGAGGGAAGTGAGAGCGTTAAGGGTTTTCGAAATAAGTTGGGAAGCACTAACGGCAGATGAAGAGACCCGTTGATGAAGCCATGTGTCGGACGATGGGTGAAGGGTTTGGTGGAGCGTCAGAGCAGCAGAAAGTACAATCGCTTGGAATTCTGCGTCAATGCCACGTAGATCGGTGTTAACGAAGGCTCTTTCAGTCTTTTCGCTAGACAAGTCTTCGCTTAAGACTGGGGGGCTTGTGTACCGCCCTGGTGGTCGGGTGTGATGACGTAGCACTCTGCTACAGTGTAGGCGTGTTAACAAGGCGCCAAGTTGACAGATAGGAAGGAAGTCGGGAGGCACGTGTAGTCGCCGATTGTTAAGTTGGCGTGTTCCGATTTCCAGTTTACCAGAATAGGCGATCGCCAGGTTGAAGATGAAGTCGCCAGATGTAGACTCAGGCGACCAAGCAGTCGGAGATCGCCAGAACAAGCACATCGCCAAAGATGAAAGAGAAGCAAATTATGAAGGCGGCCGGCGAGACCACAGGGAAGGTGTATGAAGGCCCTAACTCGCCAGTTTCAGTAGAGATCGCACTCCTGAGTTTGCTATGCACTGGGCAGTACCATGCATACGTAACTTAGCCAAAATAAGAGTAGAAGCAGCGCCAAGTCAGGGAGCCTCCAGATGATGGCACGTGTACGGTTGGATGCGGGCCACGTGTCCAAGTCTGCAACTGCCAGGAGAGAGAAAGTCACCAGGTATATAAGAGCTCTTAACAAACTTTCTGAGGTACGCACGTTCAGTTCATACACTTTACGCTTGCGAGTGAGAGAGGATTTGCACGGTTCTCGTTCTTAGTATTTGGTGATACCGTCACTGACTTGAGCGTCGGAGTGCGATCGGCCGCAGCGGCGCCGTATCGTTTCTTTGCAGGTTCTTGAGATAGATCCCGAGGAGGAACGGAGGTGAGAAGCGGTGCGCACGTCGATCCTTTGACGAGGCATTCTCCAGCGCTCCGGTCAACAGGCAGGATCAGTTTGTGTTTATATTCGGTAGTTTGCTTTAGTTTTCTGTTCTTGTGGTTTTAATTGTGTTTCTTGGAGTTTCAATCGGTGCATTTGAGTTCTTCCTTCTTTTAATTAGTTCATATGTCCAAAAAAATGGGTTTCTATATGAGTTTGGCTTGGTTCTTGTGATTTGGTGAGTTCTTGAATGTTTAAGAACATTGATCCAATTCTTAAAAAGTGCCTATTCATATTTCAACTCTTATTGAATCCATAACATGTCCATATTATATCCCTATCATGTTATTGGGATCACATCATGTGGTATCATGAGTCTTAGGTGTGTTCTTGTGTATGTTTGAGTTGTTTTGGCACTTTTAATTCAAGAACTTTACATAGCATTCTGTTTTTAGGTTTATTTTGGGTATTTCTTGCTGTTTTCTTGATTCTTAATACATTGTGTTTGTGTCATTTTGATTTTTGAATCTCTATAAGTTTTGTCAAAAGTCGTGTTTCTCAAAAAATGTTATCAATTCTATGTAGTCCTTTTGTTGATAATTTTGGTTTATTGATTTTTAATTGAGTGCAGTTTTATGTGTTTGTTTTCTTGATCCTTTGGTGTATTTTCTTTTTAGATTTGAGTCCTTACTTGTATTTTAGATCTATACAAGTTCTTGAAACATCGATTCTATTATGTCTTTTGAAGTTCTTAATTCTATTTTTCATTTCAATTAGGTTTCCTCTGTTTTGTTGAAAATATGCTGACTGTTTCGATTTATTACAATTTCTGTGATTACTGAAAAATTATGAAATTATGGATTTTAGTTCTTTAGAGTGTTACAAAAAAATAAAAAAAAATAAGTATATCAAAATTCCAAGTACAAAAAAAATGATAAATCAAATACGTCCAGTGTGTAATTCTAGCACAAAAAATACAGTAAAGTGGCAGTAATTTTGAAAAATTTATCAAAATTAATTGGCGCACTATTTTTGTGTGATTCCAGTGCCATTGTTGAGATAAGATCTTGAACTTTCATTGGTTTAAATTTCATAATCCAGTTTTCTTTCTTCAGTTCCAGATAAAAATTTGTAAAGTCACGCACAATTTACATAAAAAAAAATATTCCAGTAGTTTTGTTTTTTGTTTTCTTCATCTATTCTAGTGCTTTTCTTTAGGTTTCTTTTGTGTGCCATCCTTTAATTGAGTACCTTATTTTTCTTGATTTTCTTTTCTTCACTATTCTTTGAGTTTGTCATATATCTTGTGTTCCTTTTGCTATAGCCTTTCTTGTTTACTCCTTTTCTTGATAGTCTTTTCTTGTTCTTTAAGTTTTGTGGTGTATTGGCTTTAAGAAAGAGTGGTTTGCTTTGACATATTTCATTTGAGAGTTACCAAAACCTCAAGAGCAGATTTTTTTAGGGAAGTATTCTTTCTTGGAGTGATTTGAGTGTCTTTTAATTTTCATTACAACACTATAATTGTTGTTTTTTCTAACCTTGTTTTTTTTTCTTGAAATTGTTTGTTCTTGTGTTTGTTGTTTTCTTTTTTCTAATGGCTACATATTCAAGTGGTGACTCTTCCAAACCACACTCTCCTTAAAGATATTACATTCTTAATGAATTAAAAGAGGCAAAACATGCCCTTGTCCTCCAAGATGAAGCTATTAAAAAGTTGGAAGGACAATTACAAAAAGTTAATTTGAAGCAAGTCCTCCAATTCCATCCATGGAAGCCACCATTCTCATAGACATTCTTCCAAAGGTTCTTCCAATGCTCACGGCTAGGGAGAAGACCATAGAAGGAGGAGACATCACCATCATTCCCATGGAGATAGACATTACCGTGAAGATGGACATCACTAAGAAGCCAAGTCTCACTTTTCTTTTGTAAAAGTACCTAGCTTTAGTGGTGATAGTGATCCTAATGTGTATTTAGATTGGGAGGCTAAATGTGAACAAATTTTAGAGGCCCATGGGGTCAATGATGACGAAAAGGTGAAAATAGCCTCTTTAGAATTCTTAGATTATGCCATGAAATGGTGGCATAGACTTTTAATGGACATTTATATAACAAGAGACCTCCCGTGGTTTCTTGGGGCAATTTGAAAGAGTGTATGCGCGTTAGATTTGTGCCACCCCACTTTAGGAAAGACCTATTGTTGAAGCTCCAAACGCTTCAACAAGGCACGCTAAGTGTGGATGCTTACTTTAAAGAGTTAGAAACGCTTTTAATCAAAGTAGAAATGAATGATAGTGAGGAAGCTAAGAATGCTCGGTTTGTGAGTGGTCTTAGGAGGGATATTCAAGATGTTGTTGAACTTCATGAGTATTCATCTTTGGAATCGTTGGTTCACCTTGCAATCAAGGTTGAATCCCAACTTGCAAAGAAAAATGCTTTAAAAAACTCTCCTAATGATGGCTACTACAACAACTCTTGGAAAAATAAAAAAGCTTTTTCAAAACTTCCTTCTAAAGATTCTTCTTTCAAACCTAAGGAGTCTAAGCCTTCCACTTCTACTCATAAATCACCAATCAAATCGTCCAGTAAGAAATGTTCTAAATGTTTGGGATATGGTCACATAGCTTCTAATTGCCCTTCTAAAAGGAATATGTTTGTGCATAATGGGGTAGTAGTTAGTGAGCATGATTCCGATTCATCTAGGAATTCTTCACCTTCTAGATCCCCAATGAGATTGAGAGCGAAAGTCCTTATGAAGGTAACTTATTGATGATAAGGCTAATGTTGGGAACAATTCCAAAACCTTTGGATGATACCCAAAGAGAAAATATTTTTCACACCCGTTGTTTTATCACCAACAAGTTATGTTCCTTGATTATTGATGGGGGTAGTTGCACTAATGTGGCTAGTACAAGAGTTGTGGAGAAGTTAGCCTTACCCACTATCTCTCATACCAAGCCTTATAAATTACAATGGCTCAGTACCGAAGGTCAAATCATGGTTAACAAACAAGTCCTCATTAACTTTGCAATAGGAAAGTATAAAGAGAGGTTTTATGTGATGTTGTGCCCATGGAAGCAACTCATCTTCTTTTAGGAAGGCCTTGGCAATATGATAGACATGTTTTACATAATGGCCTATCCAATACAATGTCTTTTCCCTTCCAAGGGCGCAAAGTTACCTTAAAACCCCTCTCTCCCAAAGAGGTTCACGAGGACCAAATAAAAATAAAACTAAAAGAGAAAATGAAAAAGCAAAAGAAGTAAGTAATAAACCAAGTCACCATACTTTATCCACTAAATCAATCATGTTGACTCGTGCTATGCCTCAAGTTGAACCTCAAAGTTATTCTTCTTCTTTATCTTTTTCATTACCCAAGGTTCCTATTTCAACACCAACTTGGTCAAAGAATGTTAGGAATGATTTTTTCATACCTCCTAATGGTTTTCACCATTTAAGAGGACTTTTCCCAAAAAATATCATCATTCCTAAACAATTTTTTCCAACTTGGTCTGTCTATAGGACTTCCTTTTCTGAACTCCCACTGCTTACAAATTCTAAGTCATGTTTGCCTTTCTCTTATTCAACTGTTAATTTTGATAGTAAACTGACTTTGTTATATGCAGGGATTCAGAATTTGTGGACGAATTCTCTCAAACTCGGGGACCATGATGGAGATCAAAAAGAAAAGGATTTCACTAATGGAGGAAGAGGTCATCCACCCAAGGATTTAAAGTTCTTCCTTCTAGTCTTCTCAAAATAAAGAAGAAATTAAATAAAGAGAGGGCCAAGCCTAAAAGAAGATTACAAGCATTCAAGAATGGGCTCCAATTAATATCTCTCTTTATAGTTTCTGTACCGCCCAGGTGGTCGGAAGTGATGACGTGGCAGCAAGCTATTATATAGGCATGTTGAACGGGGCACCTGGCTGGTAGAAGGGAAGGAAGTCGGGGGGCTCGTGTAGTCGCCAGTCATTAAGTTGGCGTGCTCCGATCTCTAGCATACCTAAACCGGCGGTCACCAAGTTTGTGATGAAGTCGCCGGATGCGAACCCAGACGACCAAAGTGATCAGAGATCGCCGAAAGGAGGACATCGCCGAAGGATCAGGGAAGCTTGCTCCAGGCTTTCGAAGCAGAGGATGAAGTCGTCAGATGGTCATTCCCTAGCTAGCCAGAGGTTGAGGTCGAGGAACAGCTTACCCGAGCATGCACGATGAAGCAAGTGAAGTAGATCATGATGGCGGCCAACGAGACCACAGGGAAGGTGTGTATGAAGACACCCGTACTCGCCACGCAGAAGAGATCACGCTCCAAGGCAGTTATGCGCTGAGTTGCTTCCTGCATAAGTAACTTAGCCGAAAGCCTGAAGAGTAAGAGGTGACGCCCAAGTCAAGGATGCTCCAGATGGTGACACGTGTACAGCTGGATACGAGCCACGTGTCTAGATGTGTAACTGTCAGGAGAGAGAAAATGCACAGGTATATAAGGGATCCTAACGAACTTCTGAGGTACGCGCGTTTTAGAATACTTCTTTTACGCTTGCGAGAACTTGAGTACGCTGAGAGAGAATTTTGCACGGTTCCTGAAGTTCTTAGTTTTCTCTTAGTATTTTGGTGGTTCAGTCGCTGACTTGGGCGTCGGAGCGTGATCGGCCGCAGCGGCGCCGTTCTGTCTTTTGCAGGTTCTTGAGGTGAATCAAGGCGAAGGACGGAAGCTAACACAGCGCAAAGTCGATCCAGAATTGACGAGGCAAGGCTCTTGCGTCCTGGTCAACAGGCAGGATCAATTTCTTTTGTATAAATTTGTAAATAATATAGAATAGCTTTAGGATGTGCTAAAGAGGGAAACCTTAAAGACACCTCCATTGTATAGCACCTTAGGCGCTAGGTTTAGGAAGAAACTATAAATGTGCCTTTTCACACTCCTTTAGGCGCTATAATGTTTTAGAAGGAGTTAAAAGGTGACCTTTCAAAAGCTTCTCTTTGTGACCGGTCTTCCTCATTATTAAAGGGAGGCTTAGGGCTTTGAAATAATAAGATTGATTTTGTGAGTATTGAACTTCTACCAAATTGGTGAGTGATTGAGAGAGACTTGCGTCTTCTCCTCCTCTAGTCTTATCTTAAGTGAATTCTTGGTCTCTCAAGTGGCGGCAACAACACTCATCTTGAAGCCAAACCATCCTTCAAGTGGCGTGCACATTTCCAAGAGCTCCAACCACATAAGTTTCCTTGTCTTTTTCATCTTCTTCTTCCATTTCCATTCCAAAACAAACTCTAAAACGTGTCTTTGTTGTTTCTTGTTGATTCAATCGGTAGAACTTGTTTATTTTGTGTTTATATTCGATAGTTTGCTTTAGTTTTCTGTTCTTGTGGTTTTAATTGTGTTTCTTGGAGTTTCAATCGGTGCATTTGAGTTTTTCCTTGTTTCAATCGGTTCATGTGTCCAAAAAAATGGGTTTCTATGAGTTTGGCTTGGTTCTTGTGATTTGGTGAATTCTTAAATGTTTAAGAACATTGATCCAATTCTTAAAAAGTGCCTATTCATATTCCAACTCTTATTGAATCCATAACATGTCCATATCATATCCCTATCATCACATCATCCTACCTGAACAGTGATTGTGTAAGTTCTCCTATTCTTTAGGCTACTCTCGTAGCACTTCCACGCCGTATTCTAGTCCGACTTGATGGTAATAACTCCTCCCTCCGAAGAAGGCAGCTTCATCTTTATATGGGCCATTGAGGCCACCACACTCAACCTCTTTAGGGCTCCAAAAGCAAGTTATAAGTTAAAGATGCGTTAACAAGCTGAGGTGTCATAAAAAAAAGTCGTCCTCAGCTCAATGTACCCCCATACTTCCAACTAGTCGGGAGATAACTACAAATTGTTGAATGTTGGCCAGAACATCACATTTGTCGAGCTCCCCTGGTTAATGAGAACTTTGTGTACCTTCCTTCCCATAGTGGCAACGGATATCACCACTGGATCATCCTCATGAAAAACCACGTCCTCCAAGTCAGAGCTCGTGAAGCAGAGATTGGGCTCTAGTGGATGTCAGATCTCCTCGCCTCCACGGTCATCACTGTTATCGCCTATCAATTACGCTTGGAAGCAAAGCTCCCTCCTCCAGAAAATCCTTCCGAGATGTTGTTCAACTCTCCATGGACCGGTATCTCATGGTCCGCCTCAAGGTACTCCTTCCAAAATCCATCTTTCACCAAGTTCGCCAGTTCGTGACCCAAAGCTATACATCACTCAATGTCGTGCCGAAATCCCTTGTAAAATTCGCACCAGACCTCCTTTCGTGGCCCTAGATCCCTATCAGTCTTCTGAGGGAACCTCAACTTTTCCACGACCCCTGGCACGCTCAGTAATTCCTTGTAAGATAATCGAAACTTGGGTCGAAATGCCAAGTCCTTCCTGGTCTTAAACTTGGACTCACTTCTCTTGGTTGAGTATGGTGCACGCCTCGAGTTTGTTCTCTTCTCGGCCGAGGTTTCGTTGACCCTCAGAGGTCAAGATCAGCTACCCTCCTTAGGCTTGGTGATGTGATTCCACTAGCCACATAGAGAATGATTCTTGACATTCTTAGGAATCACCTTGAGCTGGACATTATTGAGGCACTTTTCTTAGAGTTGGATCATTGTTCTAAGACAAGAACTCACCAAAAACTAGTACCAAATCCCAAACTCATTTGGATGTTCCACATATTGTCAAATTGAATCAACAAAGAGAGGTAAAATTAAAACACACCGAACAGAAAAGGATGATAAGCAAACTGAACCGAACAAAGTGAAATTAAAAGGCAAAGAACAGAAAATAGGTGCTGGAAAACAAGAACAGCCGAACCAAAACAACAAGACAACAAGCTTAGATCAAGGAATTAACAAAGAAGAAAGGAAGGAGAGAAGAATTGCTCATGAAGATGGATGAATGATGGATGATCTCGCCACTAGAAGTGTGGATGCTCCTAGATGAGAGTGTTGCCGCCACTTGAGGACACCATGGATCCTTCAAGATAAGACTAGAGAAGAAGGCTCAAAAGCTCTCCAATGCTCACTCCAATTTTGAGTATAGTTTCTTTAGATAAATTCAAATCTGATTTTTACAAAGAGAGCACCTCTATTTATAGCCTAAGGTGCTGAAAATGAAAGCTAAAACAATTCAAATTTCCCTCCTAAAGCAAGCTAAAACCGACGCCTATTTCAAGTCATGAGGAAGGTGTGACTCCTTCCTTCACTTTGGCACCTCCTATTCTACTTCTACACCTATCTACTAACACACCCCCCCTAAAGCTCCTAACTAAAGCCTAAAAGATGCTATAACAATAGAGGTTTCTAAAGTTTCCCTCTAAGCACCTTCAACTAAAGAAATTACAAAAAGAGAAAATAAATGTTTTCTAGCTCCTAAAGCTTTAAACATGCTTCTTGTAAGCCTTTGAGGTGGACTTTGACCTCCATGGGCGTCTTCTATTTGTGCCTCCACCTCTTCTTGATCTTGTTGATTGGCCTCTATGTTCTCTTGATCTTGATCTCCATCATACTCCCCGAGTTGGAAAGAATTCGACCATGAATTCTGGAGACCTACAGAAAAAGGAGTTAGATCGCTGACATTAAAAGTATGACTACCTAAGAATGTATCAGGCATATCTAACTCATAGGCATTGTCATTAATCCTCTTGAGGATTTGGAAAGGTCCATCTCCTCGAGGCATTAGTTTGGACTTCCTTTGAGTAGGAAAGCGATCCTTCCTCAAGTGAAGCCAAACCCAATCGCCCTCATCAAACAACAATGCTTTTCTCCTTTTATTGGCAAGTTCAGCATACTTGCCAACCTTCTTCTCAATTCTCCTCTTGATGTCTTTATGCAAAGTTTTCACAAAAGAAGCTTTTTCATCCCCATCTTGGAACAAGATATCTCCAAGAAGGGGAATAGGAAGAAGATCAAGAGGTGTTAGGGGGTTAAACCCATAGACAACCTCAAAAGGAGAATGTGAGGTGGTAGAATTTACTACACGATTATATGCAAACTCATCATGGGGTAGTAAATTCTCCCACACTCTAGGATTCCCCAAAATAAAACATCTCAATAGTTGTCCCAAAGTTCTATTCACCACTTCGGTTTGACCATCAGTTTGTGGGTGGCAAGTGGTAGAAAATAAAAGCTTAGTCCCAAGCTTGCCCCACAAGGTCTTCCAAAAGTGACTCAAGAACTTGGGATCTCTATCGGACACTATAGATCTAGGGATCCCATGCAAGCGAACCACTTCTTGGAAGAAGAGGTTTGCAATGTGGCATGCATCATCCACTTTGTGGCAAGGAATAAAGTGAGCCATCTTTGAAAAACAATCCACTACCACAAAAATGGAGTCCTTTCCCTTTGATGTCTTGGGTAAGCCTAAGATGAAATCCATAGATATATCTACCCAAGGCATTGAAGGGATAGGAAGAGGAGTATATAGACCATGGGGATGCATTTTAGATTTAGCTTTGCGGCAAGCTATGCATTTATCACACAAACTATGAACATGTTTATGCATATGAGGCCAAAAGAAATGTTCATGCAACACATCCAAAGTTTTAGCAACCCCAAAATGTCCCATCAAACCCCCCTCATGAGCTTCTCTAACAAGAGATAATCTAATAGAGCTTTGAGGAACACAAAGACGTTTTCCTTTAAAAAGAAAGTCATCTTGTATAAAAAAATCTTTGTGTCCTCCCTTAAGACACTCTTGATAGATGAGAGAAAAATCAAGGTCATCATGATAAAGTTCCTTAATGTGATCAAAACCAAGATATTGAGAGCTTAAAAGATTTAGCAAAGTGTATCTTCTAGAAAGAGCATCCGCCACAATATTTACTTTGCCTTGCTTGTGTTTGATCACATAAGGAAATTGCTCAATGAATTCCACCCACTTAGCATGCCTCTTGTTAAGTTTGTTTTGGCTTTTCAAATATTTAAGAGATTCATGATCACTATGGATCACAAACTCTTTGGGAAAAAGATAGTGTTGCCAAGTAAACAAAGCCCTAACAAGTGCATATAATTCCTTATCATAGGTGGAATAATTGAGATGACTCCCCTTCAATTTTTCACTAAAATAGGCTATGGGGTGGCCCTCTTGAAGGAGAACAGCCCCAATACCTATGCTTGAAGCATCACACTCAATCTCAAATGTCTTAGTGAAATTAGGAAGGGCCAAGATGGGAGCATTAGTCAATTTTTCTTTCAAAGTGTTAAAAGCATTTTGTTGTGCTTCTCCCCATTGAAAGACCACATCCTTCTTCACTATGTCATTGAGTGGTGCGGAAATGGTACCAAAGTTTGGGACAAATCTTCTATAGAAAGAAGCAAGTCCATGAAAACTTCGGACCTCATTCAAAGATTTTGGTGTAGGCCAATTTTGAATGGCCATCACCTTTGTTTTGTCCACATGGACCCCTTTGCAACTCACAATAAACCCTAGGAATTCTATATGATCAAGAGCAAACATACATTTAGCAAGATTAGCATACAAATTTCCTTCCTAAGGGTTTCTAAAACTTGCCTAACATGCAACCTATGGTCATTCAAAGATAAGCTATAAATGAGAATGTCATCAAAGTAAACCACAACAAACTTACCAATGAAAGGTCTAAGAACATGATGCATGAGGCACATGAAGGTACTTGGTGCATTAGTTAAACCAAAAGGCATAACTAACCACTCATATAAACCAAAGTTGGTCTTAAAAGCCGTCTTCCATTCATCACCCGGTTTGATACGGATTTGATTGTAGCCGCTTTTAAGATCAATCTTTGAAAAGATTTTAGAACCATGTAATTCATCCAACAAATCATCTAGTCTAGGTATGTGATCCTGCCTGTTGACCTGAACCTTGGAACTTGCCTCGTCAATGGATCGACGTGTGCACCGCTTCTACCTCCGTCCTTCGTCGCGATCCACTTCAAGAACCTGCAAAAGAACAGAGCGGCGCCGCTGCGGCCGATCGCACTCCAACGCCCAAGTCAGTGATTGAACCACCAAATACTAAGAGCAATAACACTCAAGAACTCTCAAGGAACCGTGCAATGTTCTTTCTCACAGACTGCTCAAGAACTCGCAAGCGTAAAGAGTGTAATCTGAATGTGCGTACCTCAAAAGTTCGTTGGGAAACCCTTAAATACCTTGTCACTTTCTCTCTCCTGGCAGTTACGCAGCTGGACACGTGGCTCGCATCCAGTCGTACACGTGCCATCATCTGGAGCCTCCTTGACTTGGGCGCTGCTTCTGACTCTCTTTTGGCTAAGTTACTCATGCATGGTACTGCCCAGTGCATAGCTAACTTGGGAGTGCGATCTCTGCTGGAATTGGCGAGTTAGGGTGCCTTCGTACACCTTCCCTGTGGTCTCGCCGGCCGCCTTCATAATCTGCACCACCTTCATCTCTGGCGATGTGCTTGCTCTGGCGATCTCCAATCACTTGGTCGCCTGAGTTTACATCCGGTGACTTCATCTTTAACCCGGTGATCGCCGGTTGTGGTATGCTGGAGATCGGAACACGCCAACTTAATATCTGGCGACTTCACGAGCCCCCCGACCTCTTTCCCTTCTGCCAACCTGGCGTCTTGTCAACACGCCGATACTGTAGCTTGATGCCACGTCATCACTTCCGACTACCAGGGCGGTACAGTATGGGATGCCTATACTTAATGGTTATGTTATTTATGGCCCTACAATCCGAACACATTCGCCATGTGCCATCCTTTTTTGGCACTAAGATGATAGGCATAGCACAAGGACTCATGCTATCTTGCACCCACCCTTTCTCAATCAAAGCCTCAACTTGTTCGCGAATTTCCTTGGTTTCACTTGGATTGGTCCTATATGCTGGACGGTTTGGTAAAGAAGAGCCCGGTATCAAATCAATTTGGTGCTCAATCCCTCTCAAAGGTGGAAGTCCATTTGGAGGATCTTGAAACACATCTTGGAACTCTTCTACCAAATTTTCCAAGCAATGAGGACTATCAACAAGTGTTTCTACTCTAAGAGTTCTAGGGATGGCTAAGAAAAGAGGATGATGAGCCACTATTTCCCTTTCAATGTCACGCCTAGACACAAGGAGTGTAGGCTTAGAACTCTTATCTTTTTTATCTTTTTTATCTTTTTCACTCTCCCTCTTTTTCTTCATGATAACTTGGTCCTCATGGACTTCTCTTGGAGAGAGAGATTTTAAAGTAACCTTGTGACCATGGAATTCAAAAGATAGTTTGTTGGTAAAGCCATCATGTAAAACTTTTCTATCAAATTGCCAAGGCCTTCCCAAAAGAACATGAGTGGCTTCCATGGGCACAACATCACATAATACCTCATCTTTGTATTTTCCAATGGAGAAATGGATGAGGACTTGTTTATTAACAATTATTTCTCCTACTTCACTAAGCCATTGTAATTTGTAGGGCTTTGTATGAGAGATAGTAGGCAATCCAAGCTTATCTACTACTCTTGTACTAGCCACATTTGCACAACTACCCCCATCCACTATCAAGGAACAAATGTTGTTTTGAATAAGACATCTTGTATGGAAAATATTTTCTCTTTGACTTTCATCAAAAGGTTGTGAAACTTGTCCAACAAGTCTTCTCACAACTAACAAGTCCCCTTCAAGTGGACATTCGCTCTCTTCCTCACTAGATGCATGAGAATGCAATGAATGCTTAGGAGAATCCGAATCATGTTCACTAACTACAATGCCCTCATGCATGTACATACTTCGTTTGTGATCCGATCGGTCATCGGTAGTCGATGACGTCAGCAGCAGAGAACCATGTGGACCACTCGCAGGGTGACACGTGGACCAGGTGACAGAGAGATCAAGGAGGCGATCGCCAAGAGCGGTGATCAGGGGGGTCAGTAACCAAGTGACCACCGACAGATCAGGCGGCAGAGAGGTCAGGGGACAGGTCACCCAGAACGGTGATCGGTGGTCAGTAGCCAAGTGGCCACCAACAGACCAGTTCCCAGACTAACGCCTGGGGGCAGAACGCGAGAAGCAATAGAGCACTGATCAGTCATCGGGTGCATGGTCATCAGGGTCTCGTGTTACACGCAGTTAAACTGGGACTGAGGTTCCCAACGAGAGCGTTACGCATGGACCTCGCATGAGCACATCTCAGGAAATCGTGCACGAGAGTGGCCTGAGGGAACTAGTAAACCAGTCAGTGATTGGTGATTCCCTCAACCCATTACGTGCGCGATACCGTGAAGGGTAAGCCGTTACGCATAGGGCAACGCTTGGTGAGTGTGCCTAGACCAGCCACACCCGGCATTCTCCTGAGAGTATGCGACTTACCCAGATGGAAGAAATATCCTAAGTTACTCCGCAAGGGAATAATTTAGGCGCACAAGGAGAAGCGCTAAGAGCCCTTCCAGTTGCATGCCTCCACGTGTCATCATCTGAGAGGGGTGCGGTCCAAATAAAGGTGCACTCCGTACCACTAAGGGTACAGACAGGCGCAGCCAAGCGCAGAGACGCGCAGACACGCACAAACTCTCACGCTCTCACTCTACTGATTCTAGAGGTACGTTGTCGTAGAAAAGCATAACAGGGTTCTGACACATGCCAGAAAAGCATAACAGAATTCTGTTAGGCCCAGAAACAGAGAGAGAGACATAAAAGAGAATCAGGGAGAGATTGAGAGGGAGGAGAAAAAAGAGAACAAGAGTTTTTCACACACACTACTAGTTTTTCTCATTTGGTGGTTCTGTGGTCTAACTTGATCGTCGGAGTGCAAACGGCTGCTAGAGGCGCCGTCTGTGTGTTTTGCAGGTCACGTTTGGAGATCCAAGAGAAGGTTCTGAGGGTGATTCTGCAGAGAACGCAGTCGTGTAGACGGGACAGAGAGTGCTACAAAGCGATTCCTCCACGTTCGAGTTGTCGGCAGGATCATTTGGCGCCCACCGTGGGGCTCGAGTGAATCGTGGTCCCATATACACCACAGTTTTGAAGCTTACCAAGGTTTTACCAAGTTCTTTGCTAGGGAAAGATGCCAAGGAACAGACAACCATCACCTGCGCCATCTGCTGACGAAGGGGCTGTGACAATGGCGCAGGTCCTAGAGATGGTGCGCACGCTACAGGATAACGCCGCAGCGTCGAAAGTTGAACAAGAAAGGATGCAGACGGAGTTGGCTGCGTCGCAGAGTAGGAACGACGAGCTGAATCGCGTCAATGAAGAGCTGAGGAGGACATTGCAGGCACAGAGGGAGCACGCGGTTGACGAAAGGGGAACCATGGGAACCAAGAGCGTTCCCCATGCCATTCTCCCCTGAAATCATGGGAACCATGGTGCCTCCCAACCTGGTGGGGGTGAAGGCATCGTTCACAGGGGTAGAAGACCCGGAGGCGCATCTGACGGCGTTCCACACCCAGATGATGTTGTCTGGGGGCTCAGACGCTGTGTACTGCAAAATGTTCATGAGCACGCTAAGCGGAATCGCCATGAAGTGGTTCGTGAGCTTACCAGAAGGGCATATCACGTCTTTCTCTCAGTTTTCAAAGCTTTTCATTGAGCAGTACATCGTCAACAAAGCACCTGCAGTGGTGTCATACGATCTGTTCGACGTGCGACAGTACCAAAGCGAGTCGCTGAAGGACTACCTCAACCGCTTTGGAGCGCAAGTGGTTAGACTGCCCAGCAAGGATGAAGATATGCTGGTGCACGCGTTTAAGAAGGGGGTGCTGCCTGGCCCCTTCAGCGAGTCCCTCATCAGGAGCCATCCCAGCACCTTTGCAGAGATCCGGCGTCGCGCGGTGGCGCACATAGTGGCAGAAACAGAGGTTTCTGAGAAAAGAGGGAGTGGCAAGGGAAACCGCAGCAAGCAAGGGTGCACGAGGCCAAGGAGGGGAAAAAGGTGCGGGAAAAACCTCGTCCCTACGCACCAGGCAAGGATCAGAGCAGGGGGCGTGCAAGGGAGAATAACGCACCCCCAAGATACAATTTCATGGTGGGATTGGCGGATCTCATCGCCCTTCCTGCTGTAGCAGCAAGACTACGCGTACCAGAGAAGACTGATAAGGTACTTGGTAGAAAGAAGAATGAGTGGTGTGAGTTTCACCAGGCCTTTGGCCACACACTTCACTTCTGTTTGGCGTTAGGACACCAACTGGCAGAGTTGGTGAAGTCTGGGTTCCTAGCAGATTACCTGCGTGAGCCGCAGGGTGATCGCGCGTCGGGATTCCAGGCTGGAGAACAGCAGCATGAAGTCCCTGTGCACGGGGAAGTGCAAACAATCGCGGGAGGCTTCTCTGGCGGGGGATGCACAGCGTCACAGAGAAGGAGGTACGCTCGGTCGGTTATGGCGGTAGACGCGGTAAATGAGAGCCATTACTCTGAAGTAGATATTGTCTTCAGGAAAGCTAATCTACAGGACGTTGTCCCGCACGACAACGACCCCGTGGTCATCTCCCTCATCACGGTTGGAAGACGAGTGCACCGAGTGCTCGTAGATCAAGGAAGCTCGGCAGATGTCATGTTCTGGCCGACGTTTAACAAGTTGCAGTTGTCCCCTGATCAACAGAGGCCGTATACCGGGTGTCTTTACGGCTTCGCAGGAGATCAGGTAGAGGTGCGGGGATACATTGAGCTGAGGACAACGTTCACTGATGGGACGACAGCCCGCACCGAAAGGATAAAGTACTTGGTGGTGAACGCCCCTTCCGCATACAACATTTTGTTGGGGAGGCCAACCCTCAATAGGTTGGGCGCAATACCATCAACGAGGCACATGAAGCTGAAGCTGCCGTCGATGGAGGGGACCGTAATAACCATCAAGTCGGATCAGGCTGAGGCTAGACGCTGTTATGAGAACAGCCTAAAGCAGAAGAGAAGCGTATGCCACGTCACCACGACACCCCCACCAGGTGTGCGCGAAGAGCGATCAGTGGTTAGGGAAACACAGGGTGCTCGGAGGATGGAGAACGCTACGGTGGGGGGCT
>NC_023749.2:34710016-34810931 GCF_000499845.2 Phaseolus vulgaris | reverse complement strand
TGAAAACGCCGGATGAAGGCCCAGGCATTTGGATGGAGTTGGCAGGGCACGACGTTTAACTCCATCATCAGCTCTTTTTCGAAGAAAGTGAAAGGGAGGCGCAGCTTTAGTCTCTTGAAAATGGCGGAGTAGATGAAGACGAAGGGCACCCCATTGGTGGCCCTGTCATCCGCGCAGATAGGCATTCCTCGAGGAGGAATGCGGATTTGGATGTTGAAGTCATTCTCCCTGTCGATGGAGCAGGAAGGCTCATCGGGGTTGCGACTTAGCAGGGACGTGAGATGACCCTCGGGCAGCAGGGTGGAGGTTTCAGCGAGCAATGCCAGGGGAGCCCACTCGTAGACCCTGGCATTGTCGTGGTAGGAGGTAGCCACAGGCGGTGGTAGAGCTGGCGCACTCGCGGAAGGCTGTGCACCAGAGGATGGGGCAATGATGCGCGCAGTTTGTTTCAAGCGAGCCATCGTGAGATAGCTGCAAATGGAGGAAAAACGAAAAGGTCAGAATGAATGGGAGAAGAAGGAATGATGAATGTTTCGGTGAAAACAGAAAAGGGAAAGGAGAAGGAGATGCCCAGATGAAAAGAAGAAGAAGAAGAAGCAGAAGCCAGAGTAAGAGCATGAAAAAACCCTAGCGCGGGTTCGAGAGAGGGAAATAGAGAAGATGAATGTATGATAACCAGAATGATAAGTGCAATCGGTAAAGATGACCAAAAAGGGGCCAGGGAGAAGAAAAACCATACCTTTGGATGATCGCAAGAGATTGGGAAGCAGAGAATTTGAAGAAAGATGGGTGCGCAGAGGAGAAGTTCGCAGAGAGTCTGGGAGTCGAACGAAGAAGATGAAGGAACAGTGAAAGGGCGCGCCAATTTGAATAAGAGAAGCGCTAGCGACGCACAACGCTGGCCGTTGATGGGGCCACGTGTCGCGAGATTAAGAAAGGGAGTCCAAACGTTAAAGAAGCAGCACGTGAGGTGGCACGTGAGGCGGCCCCACTTGCCACGTGGACTGAGGGCACGACCACTTAGTCTCTTCGCTGAGAACGAGTTCTCGACTCGAGACTGGGGGGCTTGTGATCCGATCGGTCATCGGTAGTCGATGACGTCAGCATCAGAGAACCACGTGGACCACTCGCAGGGTGACACGTGGACCAGGTGGCAGAGAGGTCAGGGGGACGATCGCCAAGAGAGGTGATCGGTGGTCAGTAACCAAGTGACCACCAACAGATCAGGTGGCAGAGAGGTCGGGGGACAGATCATCCAGAATGGTGATCGGTGGTCAGTAGCCAAGTGGCCACCAACAGACCAGTTCTCAGACTAACGCCTGAAGGCAGAACGCGAGAAACAGATAAACACTGATCAATCATCGGGGTATTGTCATCGGGGTCTCGTGTTACACGCAGTTAAACTGGGAATGAGGTTCCCAGCGAGAGCGTTACGCATGGATCTCGCATGAGCACACCTCAGGGAATCATGCACGAGAGTGGCCTGAGGGAACTAGTAAACCAGTCAGTGGTTGGTGATTCCCTCAACCCATTACGTGCATGGCATCGTGAAGGGTAAGCTGTATACGCAGAGAGCAACGTTTGGTGAGTGTGCCTAGACCAGCCACACCCGACGTTCTCCCAAGAGTATGCGATCTGCCCAAATAAGAGAAACATCCTATGTTAATCCGCAAGGGCGTAACTTAGGCACACAAAGAGAAGCGCTAGAGCCCTTCCAGTAAGTGACACGTGTGTGGTTAGATGTGAGTTGCAGGCCTCCACGTGTCATCATCTGAGAGGGGTGCGGTCCAGACAAAAGAGCACTCCGTACCACTAAAGGTACAGACAGGCGCAGCCAAGCGCAGAGACGCGCAGACATGCACAGACTCTCACGCTCCCGATGCTGATTCTGAAGGTACGCTTTCTCTGAAAAGCATAATAGGGTTCTGACACATGCCAGAAAAGCATAACAGAATTCTGTTATGCCCAGAAGCAGGGAAAGAGAGATAAAAGAGAGAATCAGGGTGAGAGTGAGAAAAAAACGAAAAAAAAACAGAGTGCGAGAGTTCTTACACACACGCTACTAGTTTTCTAGTCTTTGGTGGTTCTGTGGACTAACTTGATCGTCGGAGTGCAAACGGCCGCTAGAGGCGCCGTCTGTGTGTTTTGCAGGCCGCGTTTGGAGAAGCAAGAGAAGGTTCTGAGGGTGATTCTGCAGAAGACGCAGTCGCGTAGACAGGGCAGAGAGTGCTACAAAGCGATTCATCCACGTTCGAGTTGCCGGCAGGATCAGGCACAAACACGAAAACAGCAATAAAACTCAAAATAAGCCTAAAAACAGAAATGTAAACGGTAAGAATTAAAGAGCTCTTGAATTAAAGTGCAACACAACTCAAAAATTAAACAAGAATACGCCTAAACTCTAGATACCACATGATATGATTCCAATAGCACATTATGAATGATTCTTGACATTCTTAGGAATCAACTTGAGTTGGATATGAGGTAGGCACTTTTTTATAGAATTGGATCAAGGTTCTATGTTCAAGAACTCACCAAGACTAATACCAAAACCCTAACTCACATGGTAGATCCATGTATTGTCAAATTGAATAAAAAACAGCAACTAGAAATGAAGAAAAAGCAAAGAGGATCGGCAAAAGCAAAAGGAACCGAAGCAAAACAACAAAGGAACTAAAATACCGAACTGAAATTGCAAGAACACAAGCTAAGACATGAACATAAAAGAAGAAGGAAGGAAGGATAAGAGAAAGCTCATGAAGATGGAGGAATTGGTTGGATGATCACGCCACTTAGAGGATGGAGACTCCAAGATGAGTGTGCTATGCCGCCACTTGAGGTAACCAATAACTCTCAAGATAAGACTAAGTGAGGAAGGCACAAAGCTCTCCAATTCTCTCTCAAATTGAGTAGAGTTTCACTAATACAAATTTCCAATCTGAATTGTACAAGATAAGCACCTTTATTTATAGCCGGGGTGCTGAAATGCAAAGCTAATTAAATTCAAAATTTCCCCCAAATTACATGAAAGTGGCGCCAATCCTAGAGCATGAGGAAGGTGTGACTTCCTCTCTTAGTTTGGCACCTCCCTATTACATCTACACCTCCCTACTAAACGCACACCCGCTAAGTCTCCTAAACTAAAGACCTAAAGATGCTTTTACAAAAGAGGTTTCTTATGTTACCCTCTAAGCACCTTCAAACAAAGAAATTACAAAAAGAGAAAACAAACGTCCATTAGCTACTAAAGCCTTGAACATGCTCCTTGTAAGCCTTTGAGGTGGGCTATTGACTTCGTGAGCGTCCTCCATTTGAACCTCAACCTCTTCTTGCTCTTGATGATTGGCCTCCATGTTCACTTGAGCTTGATCTCCATCAATTTAATTGCTTAAATCATAAGAGGTTAAGGCAGGGAGCAGCAGCAAATACAAATACCACAAATCATACACTTTGAAGGGCACAACAAAGAAGAAGCAAGTGCAAGCCAAAGGAGTGCATATTTTTGGAAAGCTGAAATTAAATTTGTGCAATTTAATTTCCTTGTATTTCATTGAGTTGTAATTACATTTAACCTTTGTTCAATTAGTGGATTAATCACGCTTAGACGGTGAGTGTGTCTTCAAAGGCTCAAAGTGTCTAAGAAGCCTCACCTAACGTCTAGTTTTAGGCTTTGTAGATTAGCAATTTTATTGTGCTTAGCTAGTTTGTTTACGCCATTTCCTTATTTAGCTTTGCTTAATTGCTTACGTTAGATACTTGTTTAAGCTTTGATTAATTGCTTTGTTTGTTAAATAGCTTTGCATTGTTTTACTTTGCATAAAATTTGATTTTTTTTCATTCCTCATTGTGTTCTAAGTGATTTACTTAGAAAATGAATTGTGTGAAGTTTTTGAGGGATAGTTTTTGTCTAAGGAAAGACTTGGTACTTAAGAAGTCCTTGTGACTCACTTCTCTTACCTGGAAAGCTACCTTCACTAATTTTCCTCTTCTTTCTTGAAGTCAAACACTTTTAAACACAAATCTTTAGTCATGTCAACCCATTCCTCTAAATCTAATGAAAGTGATATGAAGTCCATTAAATCTCTTATAAAACAACTTGCCATGGACTTTCAAACACTTTCATATAGACAATTGGAGAATGAGGCCAAAATTAACCAATTCACTAAAGAAAAGGATGAAAATTCTCACAAATAAAAAAAAAGTATTCTCATGCATCTAGTTCTCAACATGTTGATTCTTTTGGGGAGGATAGTCTTAGAATCAATGAATATTACCAAGCACCCCCTAGGAGAACTAGAAGAAGAGAAAAAGAAAGCCCAAGAGAGGTGAGGGTAGACCTACCCCATTTCCATGGAAAAGAAAACGTAGAAGTATATCTAGATTGGGAAATGAAGGTAGAACAACTTTTTGCTTGCCATAGAGTGAGTGAAGAAAGAAAAGTGCCCCTAGCCACTCTCAGTTTTCAAGGAAACGCTATGTATTGGTGGACATCTTTAGAAATAGATAGGCGTCTTCATAGGGAGCCTCCCATAGAGTATTGGAATGACCTTAGGGGAGCCCTAAGGCACCGCCATATACCCTCCTACTATAATAGGGATTTGATGGACAAGCTCCAAAGACTCCAACAAAGAACACTGAGTGTGGAGGAGTATAGGCAAAAGATGGAGCTTTATATGATGAGAGCCTCCATTAGGGAGGATGAAACCACCACCATAGCTAGATTCTTAAGTGGGCTCAATCTTGAGATAACAGATAGGGTTGAACTTCTACCTTATCAAGACTTGAATGATTTAGTTCAACTTTGTATCAAAGTTGAACAACAAAATTTAAGGAAAACTTCAAGTCAAAGGGTAGCTTCATATCCTAACTCCTATCCAAAGAGAGATTTTAAAAGGGAGGGTAGCACATCCAAAGAAAAACCAAAAGAGACTACCAAACCCTTAGGCAAGGATACCCTCACCCGAACCATTCGCACTAGGGATGTCAAATGTTTTAAATGCTTTGGAAGAGGACATGTGCAAGCACAATGTCCAAACCAAAGAACCTTGTTTTAAAAGGGGTAGATGAATACACTAGTTGTGAGGATGAACCTAGTGAGAAAGAAGAAGAAGGGGGGATAATGAAAGAGTGTATCCAATAGAGGGGGAATTATTGACGATTAGAAGAACCCTCAACAATCAACCTAGTGCAACCATGGAAACACAAAGAGAGAACATCTTTCACATAAGATGCAAAGTTTTAGAAAACATATGTTCTCTCATTGTGGATAGTGGTTCATGTTGCAATTGTTGTAGCACTAGGATGGTTGAAAAGTTAAGTCTACAAGTAGTTCCTCATCCTAGACTTTACAAATTACAATGGATCAATGAGAATGGGGAACTAAGTGTAGATAAACAAGTGAAAATCGAGTTTTCTATAGGCAACTACAAAGACAATGTTTTATGTGATGTAGTTCCTATGGAAGCTTGCCACATCTTATTAGGTAGACCATTGCAATTTGATAAGAAAACCTTGCATAATGGTCTAACTAACGAGATTACTCTCACCCACAAGCAAAAGAAGTTTGTACTTAATCCTTTACCACACTCCCAAGTGGTAAAAGATCAAATACAAATGAAACATAAGAGGGATGAGGAGAAAAAAAAAACAAAAATAGAAAAAAAGGAAATCCGTAGGGATAAAAAGGCGTGGGAGAAGAGTGTTCCTTCTCACAAGGTTATTCAACAAGATAAATCATTTGAAAATACCTTTGAAAATATGCTTCTTGTTGAACAACCTAACCTTATATTTTGTAAAGGAACACTTGCATGCACTGCCACAAACCTTGAAACTATGATTCTACCTCCTCAATTTGAAAATATTTTAAGTGAATTTGATGATGTATTATCTAAAGAAGGACCCGTGGGACTTCCTCCTTTTAGAGGTATAGAACATCAAATTGACTTGATTCCAGGGGCAAGCCTACCAAATAGGCCAGCATATCGAACTAACCCCGAGGAAACAAAGAAGATAGAGTCACAAGTTCAAGATTTGTTAAAGGGTTGGGTTCAAAAGAGCCTAAGCCCTTATGTTGTACCTGTCTTGTTGGTGCCCAAAAAAGATGGAAAATGGAGAATGTGTTGTGATTGTAAAGCAATCAACAACATCACCATCAAGTATAGGCACCCAATCCCAAGACTTGATGATATGCTTGATGAGTTACATGGGTCAATCATATTTTCCAAAATTGATCTTAAAAGTGGCTATCACCAAATTAAAATCAAAGAGGATGATGAGTGGAAAACCGCTTTTATAACCAAGTTTGGATTATATGAATGGTTAGTGATGCCTTTTGGTCTCACTAACGCACCTAGTACATTCATGAGGTTAATGAATCATGTCTTGCGAGATTGTATAGGTAAATACGTAGTAGTTTATTTTGATGATATCTTAGTTTATAGTAAAAACCTAGAAGACCACCTAAGTCACCTTAGGGGAGTTTTCCTAGTGCTTAGGAATAATAGTTTGTTTGCAAATAGTGATAAATGTACTTTTTGTGTAGATAGCATAGTTTTTCTAGGATTTGCAGTAAACAAAAACGGGGTACATGTTGACCACGAAAAAATCAAAGCCATCCAAGAGTGGCCAACTCCACAAAATGTAAGTGATGTTAGAAGTTTTCATGGTTTAGCTAGCTTCTATATATGCTTTGTGCCAAATTTTTCAAGTCTAGCTTCTCCTCTTAATGAGCTTGTAAAAAAGGATACTAAATTTTGTTGGAATGAAAAGCATGAACAAGCCTTTCAAAGGCTAAAGACTCAACTTACTAATGCACCCATTCTAACTCTCCCAAATTTTGCTAAAACTTTTGAGCTAGAGTGTGATGCATCGGGGGTTGGCATAGGTGCGGTTTTGTTACAAGGGGGGCATCCCATTGCTTATTTTAGTGAAAACTTCATGGAGCCATCTTTAACTACCCCACCTATGACAAAGTGCTCTATGCACTTGTGAGGGCCTCAAAGACTTGGGAACACTATCTTGTTTCTAAAGAATTTGTTATACATAGTGATCACGAGTCTTTAAAATATTTGAAAGGCCAACACAAGCTCAATAAAAGGCATGCAAAGTGGATGGAATTTCTTTA
Organism: Phaseolus vulgaris; assembly: GCF_000499845.2. Taxonomy (NCBI): domain Eukaryota; kingdom Viridiplantae; phylum Streptophyta; class Magnoliopsida; order Fabales; family Fabaceae; genus Phaseolus; species Phaseolus vulgaris. The sequence goes on along the minus strand of NC_023749.2, from coordinate 34,803,808 downwards.
ACAATTTCCTCATGTCATCAAATACAAGAAGGGAAGCACAAATATAGTGGCAGATGCTCTCTCAAGGAGATATGTGCTCTTTTCAAAACTTGGTGCTCCAATTCTTGGATTTGACAACATAAAAGAACTTTATCAAGATCACCAAGACTTTGCATCTATCTTTGCTAAATGTGAACATAAAGCACAAGAAGGTTATTATGTGACCGAGGGATATCTTTTTAAAGAAGGAAAACTTTGTATTCCCCAAGGTACTCATAGAAAACTTCTTGTAAAAGAATCACATGAGGGGGGTCTCATGGGCCATTTTGGAGTTGATAAAACTCTTGATCTTTTAAAAGGAAAATTGTATTGGCCAGACATGAGAAGAGATGTCCAAAGACATTGTTCTAGATGTACTTCATGTTTAAAAGCAAAATCTAAAACAATGCCTCATGGACTATATACCCCTCTACCGATTGCAAATGCTCCTTGGGAAGATATTAGCATGGATTTTATTTTAGGACTTCCTAGGACTGCAAGAGGTCATGATTCCATCTTTGTGGTAGTGGATCATTTTAGTAAAATGTCTCATTTTATTCCTTTCCAAAAAGTGGATGACGCTCAAAATATTTCTAGACTCTTCTTTAGAGAAGTGGTGAGACTTCATGGTATACCAAGAAGTATAGTATCCGATAGAGATCCAAAATTTATAAGCCATTTTTGGAAAACCCTTTGGGGAAAACTTGGCACTAGACTACAATTTTCTACATCTTGTCATCCTTAAATGGATGGCCAAACCGAAGTAGTCAATAGATCTCTTGGTACTATGCTTAGGGCCATCATGAAGGGTAGCCACAAATCTTGGGATGAGTACCTTCCCCATATTGAATTTGCTTACAATAGAGTAGTTCACAAGACTACCAATGCTTCTCCTTTTGAAGTTGTATATGGTTTTAACCCTCTTACTCCTTTAGATTTGTTGCCTCTTCCTACTCCACAAGAATTTGTGCATAAGGAAGGAGTTATCAAAGCCGAATTTGTTAAGAAAATACATGAGAAGGTTAAAATACAAATACAACAACAAAATGAGAAGTATGCCAAATACAACAATAAGGGGAGAGAGAAATAATTTTTGAGGAGGGAGACTTAGTTTGGCTTCATCTTAGAAAGGATAGATTTCCTACTAAGAGAAAGTCTAAACTTAGCCCCTGTGGTGATGGACCCTTCCAAATCCTCAAGAAAGTCAATAATAATGCTTATAAATTGGATTTACCTATTGAATATGGAGTACATGATACCTTTAATGTAATTGATTTATCTCCTTTCGTAGGTACCTGTACCGCCCAGGTAGTCGGAGGTGATGACATGGCAGCGAGCTATTATGTAGGCGTGTTGAGCAGGGCCCATGGCTAGCAGAAGGGAAGGAAGTCGGGGGGCTCGTGTAGTCGCCAGTTATTAAGTTGGCGTGCTCCGATCTCTAGCAAACCCAAACCGGGGGTCACCGGGTTTGAGATGAAGTCGCCGGATGCAAACCCAGGCGACCAAATGATCAGAGATCGCCGAAGGATCAGTGAAGCTTGTTCCAGGCTTTCGAGGCAGAGGATGAAGCCGTCAGGTAGTCATTCCCTAGCTAGCCAGAGGTTAAGGTCGGGGAACAGCTTACCCGAGCATGCACGATGAAGCAAGTGAAGTAGATCATGAAGGCGGCCGACGAGACCACAGGGTAGGTGTGTATGAAGGCACCCGTACTCGCCACGCAGAAGAGATCACGCTCCAAGGCAGTTATGCGCTGAGTTGTTTCTTGCGTAAGTAACTTAGCCAAAAAGCCTGAAGAGTAAGAAGTGGGGCCCAAGTCCAGGATGCTCCAGATGGCGACACGTGTACAGCTGGATACGAGCCCCGTGTCCAGATGTGTAACTGTTAGGAGAGAGAAGGTACACAGGTATATAAGAGATTCTAACGAACTTCTGAGGTACGCGCGCGTTTTAGATTACTTCTTTTACGCTTGCGAGAACTAGAGTACGTTGAGAGAGAATCTTGCACGGTTCCAGAGAGTTCTTGAGTTTTCTCTTAGTATTTGGTGGTTCAATCGCTGACTTGGGCGTCGGAGCGTGATCGGCCGCAGCGGCGCCGTTCTGTCTTTTTGCAGGTTCTTGAGGCGAATCAAGGCGAAGGACCGAAGCTAACACGGCGCAGAGTCGATCCAGATCTGACGAGGCAAAGTTCTTGCGTCCTGGTCAACAGGCAGGATCAGTACCAATGAAGAAGATGACAATTTGGATTTGAGGACAAATCCTTTCCAAGGGGGAGGGGATGATGGAAGAGGGCCAAGCACCACTTCAAAGGAAAGCCAAACACAAAGACACATTGGGCCAACTATAAGGGCAATGGCTAAGAGTCTTGATAAGGATTGGGACACTGCCACTGACGACAGAGAAACTTACCTCTACATGTTCCAAGAGCGTAGCATAGTCTTTAAAATTCTGTCAAGTAGTATAGGAATTTTATTTAGTAAAATTGTTTAAAATGTAATTAGGATAAATTTTGGTTCCTAAAAACCAACCTAAGTTAGCTTAAGGTTTCTAGAAGCTACTAAGCTAACTTAGGCCAGTCATTTAGGCTTAGAAGCATCAATAGTCACTCTTTGGTTCACGCTTACCATGTGACCTCCTAGGTGCCTCATTTGCATTTCATTTGGCTAGCATTCCATGGTCATTAACTCTTCATTTCCGGTCCTCCAAGGCTATATAAGGAGGAGCCTACCTCATGTATTCAAAAGATTAATTTGAGTAATGAAATGCTGCAAAAATGTGCCATTCATACTCCTTGCCTAAAATCTCTTAGGATTTAGGTCTTTTAGTCTTCCAAACTGCACCTCAAAGAGAGCTGGCCAAACCTCTCTCACTCTCACACTCTTCCTGCACCTCTAAGGCTTACACAACGCTTAGGAGAGCCTTATTCCACCACAATCCATGGTTGCTTCCGCGAAATCCACCACAAAAACCGCAAGAAGAAGAACTCAAGCTATCATTATATTTTACATCTTTAAACTAATTTCTAAATTTTTTGCCACTTGTCACATCACTCACAAATTTCAGTTTTTTTTTAATTATATTTGTAATATGTTACATATGGATTATATCCGTATTTAACAATTTCTTTTTTTTTTAATTAAATTTGTAATACGTTACATACAAAATATATGCAAATGTAAAAGTTTTTTGTTTTTTTAATTTAATATGTAATATGTTATATATGGATATAATCGGTATGTAAAAATTTATGTTTTCTTAATTTTATTTTTAATACCTTACGTATGCAAAAATTTCTGTTTTTTTAATTATATTTGTAATACGTTAATTATATTTGTATTACGTTACATAAGGATTATATCCATATGTAAAAGTTTATGTTTTTAAAATTAAATTTGTAATACATTACATACAGATTACATCTATATTTAATTATTTCCGTTTCATGGCGCCAAAATTACATACTGATTATATTTGTATGTAATTACCTTTCGTTTAAATACGAATAATCTGTATGTAATGTCTATTTACATACTGAATTAAATCTATATGTTAATATCCGTATGTAATAATTGGTATGTAAATGAGTAATTTCTTGTAGTGACATAAGAGTTTGAACAAATTACTCTCAATCCCAAAGGGGAGAATTAGCCACTCATATTGGCCATTACAAGCATGGAAAGCAAGAAAATAAAATCCAGGGTGTTTCTCCTTGACGGCTCCTTCCTCTACGATTTTCTATCTCTTAATATCCTCGCAGTGATGTTTAAGGTTACGCCTCATGCATTCTTTTAACTTAATTAGGTCTAGGCTAAGTGATATCTTGCTCAAGAGAGTTATTGCTTGCTTAAGAAAGTTTCACGAGAAAAAGCCCAACTTCACTAGAGTGAACTCACTTAAGCGCGTCTTAGGCAAGTCTTGAGTGATTTCCTTGATAAGTTTCATATTTTAGTAATATTTCATATTAAAATAAAAGCACTTATGTATATTAATTGATAAAATAACTATAATATATCCCCTTATTTATGAATTTAGACATTTTTACGTATTTTGTAATTATAATATGAATAAGAACAATCTATTCCCAAATTTGTGTTAATTTCTATATTCTATGGAAAAATGGAGATGAAAGGGAAAAAATAAAACATACAAGATAAAAAGGGAAATCTAGAACGCTCCAAACACTCGCCCAAACTCGCCTAAGTCATAAGCTCCCAGAGCATATCACCTAAGTGATCTCAGTCACGCCGAAACAAGATGATGTGATTTGATTTTAGGATTGCACATTTTAATTGGTTGCTCTTGTTTATGATTTTGAGATTAGCAATTGAAGGTGAGAACCTTAAGAAGATTTCCACTAGAGACGAAGATAACCAAGTGGTTATGTAAGTGTGAAGGTTCACTTCAGAATGGCAAAGAGAAAAGCACAAAGATAACGTGATTATGATGCAAGAGGTGGAAACTAAGAACAGTGGAAGTAAAGGATCAATGAAGATTACCAAAAGAAAATGCATTGATCCGGACGGTCATCGGTAGTCGATGACGTCAGCAGCAGATAACCACGTGGACCACTCGCACGGTGACACGTGGATCAGGTGGTAGAGTAGTCGTGGAGGAGATCACCCGGTATGGTTATCGGTGGTCAGTAACCGAGTGGCCACCGACAGATCAGTTCCAAGATAAACGGGTGACACGTGGATCAGGTGGCAGAGTAGTCATGGAGGAGATTCCCCAGTATGAAGATCGGTGGTCAGTAACCGAGTGGCCACCGACAGATCAGTTCCAAGATAAACACCCGGGGGAGAACGCGAGAAGCAAGAGAGCACCGATCAGTCATCGGGTGCATGGTCATCGGGGTTTCGTGTTACACGCAGTTAAACTGGGACTGAGATTCCCAGCGAGAGCGTTACGCATGGACCTCGCATGATCATACCTCAGAGAAAGAAGAGCTCCTCGTCGGTATAGTCGTGCACGAGAGTGGCCTGAGGGAGTCAGTAAACCGGTCAGTGATTGGTTACTCTCTCAACCCATTACGTGCATGGCATCGTGAGGGGGAAATCGTGTATGCAGAGAGCAATGCTTGGTGAGTGCGCCTAGTCCAGCCACACCTGGCGTTCTCCTGAGAATGTGCGATTTCATCCAGATAGAAGAAACGTGCTAAGTTACTCCGCGAGGGAATAACTTAGGCGCACAAAGAGATGCGCTAGAGCCCTTCAGGTGGTGGCACGTGAACGGTTAGATGCGAGTTGCATGCCTCCACGCGTCACTGTCTGAGAAGGGCGTGGCCCAGATAAAGGTGCGCTCCGTGTCGTGAAAGGTACAGACAGAAAACCCAGACACCCACGACCCTGACCGTGGTACGTTTTTGTACAAAAGCATAACAGAATTCTGACACGCGCAGAGGACAGCGTAGCAGAATTCTGTTAGGCACAGACACAAAGGGGGATAAAAAGAGAATCAGAGAGAAATACACACACACTATTTTTTACACACAGTACTTTCTAGTGATTCTGGGACCTAACTTGAGTGTCGGAGTGCAAACGGCCGCTAGAGGCGTCGTCTGTCTGTTTTGCAGGTAGCGTTCGAAGTTCCCAAGGCAGAGGTTCTAAGAGTGTTCTTGCAGATAGCACAGTTGCCAGAGTTGGGTCAAGCAAGCGACAAGGCAATTCCTCCACGCTCGAGTTGTCGGCAGGATCATGCACCAACAAGAACATAAACAAGTAACATAAATGGTGCTATGAAGGATGGAAAAAGAGATGAGATGAAGGAAGCTTATGGTGAAGAATGGTGAATATGATCACACCATTTGGAGGGTGGGAAACTCCAAAATAAGTGAAGGAAGAGCCGCCACTTGAAATGCTCACACACTAAAGAAAAGACCCAAGACATTTAGGAGACAAAGCTCACTAATCACTTAAGCAAGGTTTCTTTACTATATTCAAAATCCTGGTGAAAATACATGAGGCAAGACACTCTATTTATAAGAAGGGGTGCGTTGGTGGGCAAGATGGGTGAAAGGTAGAAATGGTAAGGGAAAAAGGCTTCATAGGGTGTTGACCATGGTCAAAACCGCACCTTTAGGCATAACTTCTAGAAGGTAGGTGAAAATGCCTTCCAAAAAGGCGAGGAACAAGCTAAAATGCTACCCACACCCCCTATTATGCTAAAGGCACCTTATTTTAGCCTATCTTTGCTATTTGGACCCCTAAAGTGAGCCCAATTTATTTACAACATATTTGTATCTTATAAGAAGTCCAAAAGGAAGAACTTGAGATGCTCTGGTCTTTGTTTATTTCTCCCTCTGGTGAGGTCTTCACTTGAATGTTGAGATGACCTTTCATAGTGTGCATCCTTGGTCATCTTCTTGTTGTCTTGGTTTGTATCAATCACCCACAGTTTTACTCGGGTCAAGCTCCAAAAGATGTAGGGAGGGATGGATAATTGCTGCTTGTTCCAAGGCTTCCTCGAATCTTAACAGGTAGGATTGAGCAGGATCTTGCTTATAGGACTCAATAGCTTTAGTGAGGTCTTCCCCTCTATGAGTTACCTCCTTCTTCAAATCATCGACTTCCGATAAAAGCCTACTCGTCTCTTCAGATAGGCTCGAGGCCTCTTGGCCCTTCATTGCTTGGAGTCGTTTAGCTTCTTGGTATAGATTGTTCAGGAGGTTCTTTTCAGCCCGGAATCGCTCAGTTTCTTAGTGTAGATCAGTCAAGTGGTTGGTATAAGCCCGGAGGCGTTCTACCTCCTTTTGAAGCTCCATTTTTTCCTTAACACTTTGATCTTTGATAGCCTTTTGATCTTTTGGCTTAGCATCAACCAGGCAAGCCATGGAAAATGCTTGCCCAGATAGGTTCAAGGCGTCATGGAGTAGGTGATGTTCATCGTGGACCATGAGCCTAGCCTTGTCCTCGATGGGTAGGACGAAAGCCTCACCATGGGTTAGGACATCAAAGTCGGGGTCCCAAAGACTTTTCCCCCTTAAGCTCTCAGCTTTGCACTCTTGAATAGTAATAACCTCTTAGTGAGGTGCTTCGTTTTATGAGTGTGAATGCTCGGCAGGGGGAGTGGTCTCTTTCTTCGTACTCTTGAAGACGAGCTCTAAAGTGGTCTACTCGTCTTGATCAATTGAAGTTCGGGTAATCATAGTTGGAGCCTTCTTCTTCTGTGTCAAAGACTCCTTAGGCAGGTTGGTCATTTGATGTGAGTTGATTTTAGATTCATTAATTTGGTGACACTTTAAGAACAAAATAAGGAGGCTTAAGGAAACATCAATGGAGTTTAAAGCCTTCCAAATGATGAACCAAACACATGAACATGAGTGCCATTTTCTTACACAACAAATGAACAAGCACAACACATTAAACCAAATAGAATCACAAAAGAATACAATGAATCGCTTAGAATCATCACACAACACAATTAAAGCGATTGAAATGAAGACACAACACTTGAACCGAATAAAATTTGAACATAGGTGCGAAAATGGAAATGGAAGATGAAAGCAAGAAGAACTTATGTGAATGAAGCCATGGAAAGGAAGAACACGCCACTTGGATGGTGATTGATCCAAGATAAGTGCAAGATGCTGCCACTTGAGAGCTTCCCAAACTCACAAGATAAGACTAGTAGAAGGAGAACAAGTCTCACACAAATTTCTCTCAATTTGAGTAGAGTAACTTTTCTTCAAATTCCAAATGTGAATTTACATGAGCATAGCACCTCTATTTATAGTGTGAGAGGGTTGAAATTAAAGTGCAAAAATTCAAAATGAGAAGCATTTGAATTTGGCGCCAATTCCAAGTCACAAGGGAGGTGTGACTTGGTTTCTTACTTTGGCACCTCCTAAATCTACACCTACACCTTCTTTTTATGTCACATGGAAGGTGTGAGTTATCTTTGTACATTGGCACCCCTTACATCTATATCTACACCTTCCTTTTATGTTGTACTTAATTTCTACTCTAAAGAAATAATAAAAAGATACATCAATTTATGCTCATATATTATTGCTTGTGCCCTTGCTCTTAATAATCTTTTGAGGCATGATGGATGATGATATCATGTATTGGGCTTGGGCTTTTGTTGGGCTTGGGCCTCCATATTAAGAACACTAATAAAAAGAACTTCAAGTATTGTGGTCCTTGACCATTCCTCCTATTGATGGGATCTTTATTTTCTTGTTGAAATGACCCTTCAAGTATAGCAACATTGGTCATCTTCATGTATTTTTGATTCACATCACCGTCGCCCTCATCTTCCTGGTAAGTTTGGATAGCTTCGCCTTGCTAATCAAGCTCGTCAGAAACTTGCAGATCCCTTGATCTTTTGGTGACATATCTTCCAAGTGCCAAGCACTCTGGAATCTAGGTTTAGGGGTCCAGTACAAGGGAAATTCGTCCAGTAGGGTCGAATCTCCTATTGAAGCTCGGATTTTAAGAAATTTTCCTTTAAATTTTTTTATGAAGAGGGTAAGCAAACCTCTTCCAGGCGCACCGTTTAGGGAAACCCACAATTGATTGCCTGAGTGCTTGGCCTAAAAAAAATACAGGAAAACCTCCATAGTTGGCGAAATGTCGAGCTGTGAACACAAGATAATGAAAGCACGGATAAGTGCCCAACTATTTAGATGTAGGTGGGTAGGGGCTATATATTATTCTAAAGAGGAAGATGAAGAGATAGTGTTTCCTCGCTGTTGATTCAAACGCCACGTGATCGCTCCAAATTTAGTAAGGTGGGACGTCTCGTCAAGAAACGCTTCGACAACCTACCCTCTGGGGGAAACGTCATGTCAGCCGCCAGCGCTAGAAAGCCTTTTTGCCTAGTCTAGCTCGGCTCGAGCTTAGGGGGCTTGTGTACTCACCAGGAGTGTTCGGGACCTTGGTCCAAGCGTTTAGGTATGGTCAGCTCGGTTGTGCAAGTTCAGCCTAGCTCGCCATGGGCCGAGTATGGGCCCAAAAGTGTGTTACGAGGTTAGCCCAGGTTTTCTAGTAAGTTTACGTGGAGAAGATAATTAAAAATAACAAAAGAAATAATTGATTTGGTTGAGGTATATTATTAAATACAGTAATAACTGAATTGCTTGAAGTATATTATTAAATGCAAGTAAAAGCAATTAAAAAGTGTGTGTACCCGAAAGTAACAAGTACACGGTGAACATATTATTGTTGAATATTATACTCTGGTTGTTGAGATTATATTCTTGTTGATGAAAATTGTTGAAATAATGTCTATAAAAGGGGTTTGAGATTCCGAGTAAAGTGCGCTTTTCTGAGTACTCCAGACTAAAACAATTTTATTGATTGAATGCTCTCACTGACTTGATATTCAGAGTCTGATTAACAGGTAGAGCATCTTTGTCCCATTTGAGCAGCGTTTTGGCGCACCAAGTAGAGACAAGTCAAAGCATATCTCAACTCGGAGACCGACCGAGGTCAGCCAGCAAGAACAGTAGTGAAGAATGGAAAAATTATAACAGAATCGTAACATAATGGTTTCTAAAAATTATCATGCTTCGTTGTCCAATGAATGTGCAACTTTTAAGCTAAGAAATTGTCGTGCCACATTTTATGTTATATGTGTGGTTGTTTGTTTTAGATTTTTATTATATTTTTTTTGATATTTGATATTTGGTGTCATTATCCTTGTCTATCATTTTACCATTAAAGAGATTGTTCCCGCCGGCTGACCGGGATCGTCTTTGCGCGTGGCTTGTCCTTGCGAGCTAGGGCACCTTCGTTATGCTCCGTCTGCGATACCTGAAAAGAAGTGAACAACGGGGCGCACTCGCAGCCGTTTGCACTCTGACGATCAAGTCAGCTAGCGAGAAACATCAAAGGTGACGCACCCTCTGAAGGTGGTAAAAAATAACTGTGCTGGAATCCTAAAACTGTGTTACCCTAATTGTCTTGTGCTCACAGTGGGTGCGCAGCGAGAACAACTAGGGTTCGTGCTCTGTGTAAAACTGCGAGAATTAGGTTAAAACTCGGATCCCCTCAAACGACCCAAGGCCCCCTTTTTATATACCTTCTGCATTTAAAGCGCGTTGAAGCGCATTTAAAGCGTATAAAAATGTTCCTTGGAACGTTCGAATCTTAACTGAATTAGCGCGTACCTTGGCAAACTTTCACTGAAACATCTAACGGGCACGTGCTAATTGTCACGTGTCCTTTTGACTTGATCGTTATTCTGTGCGGACGACCTCACAGCGCCGTAACCCAACTTAGGGTTATCCCATCGTGTGAGCCCTCTTTCCTTCGAAGTGCATTTGGCACGTGGGTTGACTTTCTGGGTTCCAAGTCATGCGCCCCAATCACTAGTTACTTGCCCTGGGGGTGTATCTATCTTTCTCTCGTACCATGCACGTGGTTCTCCCCTGGTCATGGCCCTGTCATGGGTCGTATCTATCCCAGGGTCTCCCAGCAGTGGCGTGGATACTTCACGAGTCAGATTACCCCCTACCGGTACCAGAACCTATGGCCTCGAAGCCACCTTTCTCTTCTTTTTGTTACTGTTCCGAACTGTCGAGGCCCGAAGCCTCCTTGCGACGTCTTAACTTGGTGATGCCTTATCCCGGCGATGCCTTAACCTGGCGACGCCTTTGCTTGGTGATGCAATAACCTAGCGACGCCTTTCTTAGGCGACGCCTCAGCAAGGCAACGCCTCAGCAAGGCAACGCCTCTCATTGGCGATGCCTCAGGCGCCCAATCTGTTGACTTTCTTCCTTGGTTCCCACGAGGGGTCCTACCACATGTTGACTTTTAACTTTTGGTCAATGCCCGGGGACGGGATGGTACAAAGATCACGATTTGTATTGGATGAGCTTGAATCTTTGAAGCCTGAATTTAAATGTCGGGTGGAAAAATTGAAAGACGTCCATGTAAAAGTTCCATTGCATAAGGAAAATGGGTTTCAGTATGGCTTTGCAGAGTTCAATAAATTCATCTTTCGAATGGCCGAGATTCAATAAAAGTAATAACTTGAGCATGGATTTTAAATAGATAAGGACACAAAGATAATATTTTAGTGTAAATACTTTGAAAAAAATGTTTTAGAATTTTCCTTTTATTTATGAAATTGCTTTTAACAAATTTTGTAAACTACACAAAACATACATTTTATCTACGTTAGTATGCTTGAATTTTTTTCAGATTGTTTACTGTAACCAATTCCTCCCAGCAACGTGTTGGATTCAGTTCACACTCTTCATGGAATTATAATAATATGTCATCATCAGATTCTAGGCATGTTGACAAGTAGTTTCAGAAACTGCATGTTTTTCTACTCATTCATATTCTATTCCTTTGATATTTCTACAATGTACCCTTGCTTTATTAATAAGAGTAAATTTAGTACCTAAAATCCATAGCTAAGTCTTTCCAGATTTGCAATGGTATGGCTAATGGTTCCAATGCTAGCTATTAAGGTATTTTCATCTTTTTCCTGTTGAGAAAGTAGACATTAATTCATAAAATCTTTCACATCCTTTTGCATTCCTTGCCAATAGTGTACAGGCCAGACCTCGGTCATTGGCTTGAGAGAAAGAGATCGGACATTGGATATCGGTGGATTGATGGCAATGGTGAGCCACATAAGCTGGGTCCCACAGATTGCATGACTTAGCATGGGTTAACACCAGATACCAAGTGAAGACCTAAGTCACGAGAGGATCATGTATGGGGTGTGCATGGTACATTCGGGTACGACACAAGCAAGTGTTCCTTGGAGGCGCTAAGGCCCGTTAGGGTTAGGGTTTCCAGGGAAAGACTGCATGCATGACACGTGAATACTTAGGGCACCCACAGAACAGATGGCCCTGCAGCATTGGTGCATGAGTTGGTACCTTGGCGGCCATACTATTAGTCATTGCACTCTAGTAAATAGAAGTCTTATGTTCCAGATTACACTAAGATTGTGTAATAGCGGCGCAAAGACGTTCTCCCAGAAACCCTAGATATGGGTAACATAACAGAAGTAACCCTAGTTACAACTTATATAAAGGGTAGTCAGAACCCTATCAAGGTACACGGTTTCTGAGACTGAAACTACTTTATCCACTTACTGTTTCTTTACCCCAGTATTGACTTGAGCGTCGGAGTGCAAACGACCGCCAAAGCGCCCCTTTGTCTTTGTAGGTTAAAGATTCTTTAACCCAAGGAAGTTTGATTCTCAGGCGGAGACAGGCGGGTCAGAAACTTCCGTTCGAGTCAACGACAATCAAGTCAACCGACCAGATCATTTGGCGCTCACCGTGGCGCTGCATAAAACTAGGTCTCACTCACAATCGTTATAGGAGCTTACCAGCAATATGAGGAGTACGAGGCAAGGATCTGCTGCACCACCAGGAGATGACAACGTCTCCATGCAACAGATCATGGAGACCATGCGCGCCCTTCAAGAGGCGATAGCGGCGTCTAGGGTCGACAAAGAGCGTTTTTAGGTTGACCTAGCCGCGTCACAAGAAAGCAATGAAGAGTTGGGTAGAACCAATGAGGAACTACGCAGGAGTTTGCAACTAGCAGGGGAGCGCGCAGTGGATGGCAATAAGATCTGGGGCGGCAGCGACGGAGGCAGGAGCAGTAGAGACCTCTGCCGGTGGTGGAGGCGGAGTAGATTGGGCCCCTTCACCTCTTTCCTCTTGGACCATTGTGGGGGGGAGAGAGGTAGAACTAGGGGGGTTGTCCCTGAAGGAATCCCCTCCCTGGGGTGATGCCGCTGGTGGAATGGGAACCCTCGCAGCCTTCCTCCTCTTGAAGGATACCACGCCATCAGAGTCCTCATCATTGGAGAGGATCTCCAAAACCCTTTTTCCTTTGTCGAGGGCGGTTGGAGCCGTCGATGAAGCCACAACCAGTGGGACGGCGGCGATGGGCGGAGGAGAGCCGGGTGTTTGAAGTGGTTGGGGGCTACGTGGGGGTGGTGAAGATGAGCCTAGTGGGGCTTCGGTAGTGGTCGGTGTTGGTAGGGGCAAGGTTAGTGAGAGGTTGGGATCAGCAGCAGGGGCGGAGGAGGCCCCAGCCTTGGTGGCACGAGCAGCCTTCAGTGCCTTCGCCAAGACCATCCTCTTGGAAGCATCCATCACCGATCCTACATTCAAACAAACCGAATAACAGAAGTTAGGACTAGTGCAGTTATACAAATCCACAAAGCATGCAGATGAACGAAACATAAGACACTTAACACCGAGGAAAACCAGTAGAGGAGGCCAACAGAGCAAGCATGATGCAGTAAAACACAGATAACAAAGGGCATCAAGAGAGGAGCTGCCCTACCAAAGTAAGTGGACAGGGAGTGTGCGTTGTACTCGCACGCTATGAGCTTCAGCGTGTCGATAACGATCCCCAGGCCAGCCAAGGCCTTGCACACCCCCTATCAGCAGAGGACAGCTCATTCAGGGCCTTGTCCTTGAGAAGCTTGGGATGCTCTGTCCAGTATAGTGGGAAGCCGTCCAAGGCAGTGGGGTCATGTTTGGCGCAGCACACCCTGAAGAATTTTCCCTTCCAACCTTTATACGAGTTCTGGAAGAGGTAAAGGAGGATCCTGCCAGCAATCCCGGAAAAGCTCACCCAGAAGCTTTTCCCTTGCTTCTTCACCTCGAAGAAGTGTAGAAAGACGTCCACAAAAGGGAGGACGCCTAGATATCCACAAAGAATCTGAAAGGCCCGAACAAAGGCCCAGCTATTGGGATGTAACTGGGCAGGGGCCGTATTGATCTCCGTGAGGAGTTCCCTCTCGAAGGGTGTGAACGGAAGGCGTACCCCCAATGCGTTTAAATACAGTTTGATACATGAATAAGAAGGGGTTCCCTTTCCTGAGTCTGTCATCCACACAAACAGGTTCCCCTGGCCTGCCGGGACGAACGGAAATGTGGGCATCGTGGGTGCGGCAGAAGGCATTAAAATTGTACAAATGGGGGTCACCGCGATGGTCCTCCAAGTCCTGAAAGGTCGTCAGGGTGGTGCATTCATTTAAAAGGTTGTCAGGGGCCCATGTATAGAGGGCCTTATAGTCGGTCTTGGGGGGAGAACTGGACCTTGGTTACAGGCGCACCATGATGCGGATAAATAACTGGAGAAAGAAGAAAGGAAAAGGGTTTTAACAAGCGATGCTAAGGCAGAAAAGGGAACAAAACCCTAGAAAAATGCCACCCACGCGAGGAAACCCAGAAAGGAGGAGAAGAGAACGGAGAAGAACGGAGGAGCGAAAGAATACAGAAATGCTGAAACATAAACAGTCCCAGGCAGTTCATCCATACATTTTAGTCATGTAGTAAAGGGAGTCGTCAAGGGGGAAAAATCATACCTTTGAATGTCGAAGTGTGGAAGGAACAGAAGCGCGAAGGAAAGAGCAGGGATTGTGAGAGAAGAAATTCAGAGAAGATGAACAGTGCGAGAATGCAGAGAAAGTGGATGAAACTGTGGTTTCGAGCGCGGAGTTTGGGTAACTTAAACGTTACGAGGAGCGCGAGGGGCAACAAATGGTGACCGTGCGATGATGCCACGTGTTGCAAGATTAGGCGCTCACTGGGAGCGCAAAAGACTCTTGGGGCTGACCGCGTGATGAACCACGTGGCAAGCGATTAAGCGTGGCCCTAAAAAAGGGGGTTGCTTTCCCCGTTTCAGAGGATGTCCAATCAGCCATTAAGGGCACCCCAATTGCTCAGAGAATGTCACGTCAATAGTTCGAGAAGCGTCATGTCAGCAAAGAATGACACGTCACCAGGGTGACACGTGGATGGCGTGGGCGAGACCTTAGTCTTTGCGCTGAAGACAAGTCTTCAGCTTAAGACTGGGGGGCTTGTGTACCGTCCCGTATCCGGGCGTTGACAAAGTCAAGGTCAAAGTCAACGTCGGGGGTTAAAGTCAACATAAGGCGTCGCCTAGGTGAGGAGACGCCAAGTGCAAGCGTCGCTAAGAGGAAGCGTCGCCAAGGTAAGGCGTCGCCTAGGTGAAGGCATCGCCGAGATAAGGCGTCACCCAACTAGGGCGTCGCCATGGTCAAATGTCACAAAAGCAAGGAAATCACAGTGTTGCTCCCCGACACCCATGGGTAGGAAAGACCATGGAGGGAGTGACGCCGTGGGAAGGCCTCAAACCCCGATAACCCGGGGTAGCAATAAAGAGAAAAGAAAGGTGGCTTTAAGGCCATAGTAATAGCGCCAGTGGAGAGCAACCTGACTCGTGAAACGCCCATGCCGCTCCAGAGACGCCCTTGGGAAAGATACGACTCATAAGGAGGGTCACGCCCAGGGTAGCCAGGTGCAGGGTACGAGAGGAAGGTAGATGCGCTCTCAAAGTGAGTGACTAGATGTTTAGGGGCATGAGTTGGCACCCAAAAAGTCACCCCTTGCGCAGGTGCACTCCCAGGTAGGAGGACTCACATGAAGAAATACCCCCAGATGGGGTCACGACGCTGTGAGGCCCTCCACGTGTACAGCAACCAAGTCAGAATAGAAACGCCATTTTTTCATGTACAAGGTAATTAAAGTTATTTAATACAGTTTCTGTTTCGAGCGTTTAAGGTACTATTAATGCTCCCAAGCGGTTTAAACGTCTTAAATGCGCTGAACGTTTTATAATTAAATGCGTTTTAAGGCGTTTTGAATACGGGAGTAGCTTAAATAGCTCCTTGAATGTTGGAAAGGGGGTTCGAACTTTTGGCAAATTTTCCAGAAACACTCTAGTTGCTTTCTCGAGCCTTGAGGTTACGCACAAGGGACTAGGGAAAGATCTTTTGCCAGAACGAGAAAATATACACTAGACATAGTTTCTTTAGACCACCTTCAGAGTGCCATTCACGGTGGTCCGATACGGAGGTGCAGAGTTTTTTGGTGTTTCTTGCTGGCTGACTTGAGAGTCAGAGTGCAAACGGCCGCTAGGGCGCCCTTTGGTCCTTCTTTGCAGGAATCCACAGGTAACTAGTGGGAAGGAGTCCCTAGCTGACGGGTGAGGTTGCGCACAAAGACGTCCCAGGTCAACCGGACGGAACACTTATATTTGTGCTCATCTAGGATCTCATGGAGGTCAAAAATCTGTTCACATTTAGCCTCCCAATCTAGATACACATTAGGATCATTATCCCCATTGAAACTAGGAATTTTGACCGAAGGGAGCTTGGCCTTTGCATCACGGTAGTAGCCATCTTCACGTTTATCTTCATGAGCATGAGGTGGTCTATATCCATGAAAGTTGGGTTGAGGCCTCCTTCTTCTATGTTCTTCTTCACGGCCATGATCATTGGAAGAACCTCTTGATGAAGGTCTATGATGATGATGCTCTCCATGAATAGAATGAGAGGACCTAGCTTGCTTCATTTTAAGGTTTTGCAATCTTTCCTCCAACCGTCTAATAGCTTCATCTTTTTGTGAAAGGGCTCGCTTGGCCTCCTTTAATTCACCAAGGACAGAAGCTTTGCTAGGAGAATACTGGTTGTAACACTCATCACTGGAATATGGAGCCATTTGGAAAAGAAAACAGCAAACAACAAAACAGCAAACAAAGTTAAGAAAACAAAGTTAGTCAAAAGAATTTGGAACCAATTGCCGAAGTGAAGTGGCACTGAAAATCACTCTCAAAGAAAGAATACTCTCTGCACCAAGCTGATCTTGAGGCCTTGAGTAATCTCAAATGAAATATGTCAAAGCAAGAGCACACAATCTTCAAAGCACTTCACAACAAAACCAATGAATAATGAAAGACAAGCAAGAAAAGGTATAAGCAATAAAAGGCTATAACAAAAGGAATACTAGATGTATGACAAACTCAAAGAGTAATGAATAAAAGAAAAGCAAGAAAATAAGGTACTCAATGAAAAAGAAGGCACACAAAAGATACCTAAAGAAAAGCACTAGAGTATATGAAGCAAACAAAAACAGAGCTACTGGAAAATATATTTTTATGCAAACTGTGCTTGATATTCACTGATTTAACTGGAACGATATAAAGCGAACTGGAATATGAAATTTTAACCACAGAAAGTTCAAGATCTTAGCTCAACAATGGCACTGGTGTTACTCAAAAACAGTAAACCAATTAATTGAGATAAATTTTTCAAAATCACTGTCAGATTACCGTATTTTTTTTGGCAGAATTGCACACTTTTTGTTTTTGATTTATCATTTTTTTTGTACTTTGAATTTTTTAGTACTTCTTTTTTCTACTCTTTTATAACACTTTAAAGAACACAAATCCAGAATTTAAGAAATTTCCAATGAGTAAATCAATTGCAATAAATCGAAACAGTAAGCACGTTTTCAGAAAAACAGAGGAATCCTAACAGAAATGAAAAACAGAATTAAGAACTAGCAAAGACATAATGGAAATGATGTATAGGAACTTGTATAGAACTAAAATACAAGTATGAACTCAATACTAAAACAGAAAATGCACAAAGGATCAAGTATCAAACTCAAAAAACTGTATTACACCAAAGCAAGAAACAAAAAAATTCAATAAAAGTACTACAAGAGTGATGACATTCTTGGAAAAACATGACTATGACAAAACTTGTATGGATTCAAAAAGGAAAATACACAAACATATGATAGGCACAATTAAGAAAACAATAATAAAACTCAAAATAAGCCTAAAAGCATAAAGGTAAACAACAAGAATTATAGAGCTCTTGAATTAAAGTGCAACACAACTCAAAATTAAACAAGGACAAACCTAAACTCTAGATACCACATGATATGATTCCAATAGCAAGGATGAGATGATTCTTTCACATTCTATGGAATCAACATGGGTTGGAGATAGCTTAGGCACTTTTAATAGAATTGGATCAATGTTCTATATTTCAAGAACTCACCAAAACTTGCACCAAACACCAAACTCATATGGAAGATCCATCTATTTCCAATTGAACCGATTAAAATGTGTATAAAAGCAAAAGCACCGATTAAAAAGCTCAAGAACAGAAATGAACCGAAAAAAACAGCTAGAAATGAAGAAGAAACAACTAGGAACAGCCAAGGCAAAGATGAACCGAAGCTAATTCAGAAACAAGATAGAATACCGAATGCAAATGCTAAACTAAGACATGATTTAGAATCAAATGAGCTAGGAGATGAAAGAAAGAAGAACTTATGGAGATGGATGCTTTGGTTTGATGTTCACGCCACTTGGATGGTGAAGGCTCCAAGATGAGTGAGCTAGTGCCGCCACTTGAGAGAACCAATTGCACTCAAGATAAGACAAGGTGAAGGAGAAGACAAGTTCTCACAAATTCTCTCTCAAATTGAGTATAGTTTCTCTATTACTAATTTCCAATCTGCATTTTACAAAGGCAAGCACCTTTATTTATAGCCTAAGACGTGCTGAAATGAAAAGCTAATTAAACTCAAATTACCCCCTAAATGACATAAAAGTGGCGCCAACTTAGAGCATGAGGAAGGTGTGACTTCCTTTCTTAGTTTGGCACCTCCCTATTACGCCTACACTTCTCTACTAAGCACACACCCCCCAAGCTTCCTATAATTTTCTAAACTAAAGTCTAAAGATGCTTTTACAAAAGAGGTGTCTAATGTTTCCCTCTAAGCACCTTTCTAAACACTATTCTATATTATTAACAAATTAAAAGAAACTATAAAGAGAGATATTTAATTGATGCCCATTCTTGAAAGCTTGTAGACTTTTAGGCTTGATCCTCTCTTTATTTTATGTCTTCTTTTCATTTTGAGAAGACTAGAAGGAAGAACTTCAAATGTGAGGGTGAATGCCTTCTTCCTTCATTAATAAAAGCCTACTTTATTTGATTCTCATCAGTTTGTCACTGGGTATCAGTTGGACGAGCTAGTAAAGAGTGGCTTCTTGAAGGACTACCTACAAGAGCCGCAGGGGGCTCAGACGTTAGCGGCCCCAGGAGGTGATCAAGGGAACGAGGTGCCCATTCTTGGCGAGATCAACACCATCTCTGAACGGTTCTCAGGAGGAAGATGCACCGCCTCCCAGCGGAGGAAATATGCACGAGAGTTGATGGCAGTTGAGGTACAAGAGGCAGATCCGACTCCCGAAGTCAACCGTCTTCACCAAGGTCGACAGCCAGGACGTTGGTCCACATGAAAATGATCTGGTGGTGATTTCGGTAGTAACAGCAGGAAGGAGGGTGCATCGCGTCCTCGTGGACCAGGGAAGTTCGACCGATGTGATGTTCTGGTCGACCTTCAATAAGCTGCAGTTATCTCCAGACCAGTTGAGACCTTATACCGGTTGCTTGTATGGTTTTGTTGGAGACCAGGTAGAAGTGCGTGGACACATAGAGCCAAGGACGACCTTCACAGATGGCACAACTTCACGCACTACAAACATCAAGAACCTTTTTGTTAACGCTCCATCAGCTTATAAAACTCTAAGGTAGACCTGCTTTAAACAGGATTGGAGCGATACCTCTACGAGGCACATGAAGATGAAGCTGCCTTCCCTAGAAAGGACGGTGATCACTATCAAATCTGACCAAAACGAGGCTAAAAAGTGTTACGAGATTAGCCTCAAGATGAAGAGAGGAGTGTTCGTTGTCACCACCCAGCCTCCAAGGGAAGAAGAGGTCACCCGAGCAGAGATCACCCGAAGAGACGGCCCAAACCAGCAGAAGACGTGTTGGAGAGGGAGATCGATGGGAAGAAGTTCAAGCTTGGCAAATCCCTAGGCTAAGAGACACAGGACCAGATCGTCGAAGTCATAGTGCGGCACCTGGATGCTTTTGCATGGTTTTCCTCAGACATGTTTGTCATAGATCCTGACTTCCTGTGTCATCGTCTCACCATGGACCCGTAGGTCTGACCTATTCGCCAGAGAGGACGAAAGTTCAATGACGAGAGGCGTCAGGTTGTTAGAGAAGAGACAAAGAAGTTGCTCAGTGCTGGCCACATCAGGGAGTTTCAGTACCCTGAGTGGCTAGCGACGTGGTGTTGGTTAAGAAGGCTAGCAGAAAATGGAGAATGTGCGTCGACTTCACAGACCTCGACAAGGCCTGTCGGAATGACTCCTAGCGGCTGCCCAGTATTGACGCTTTAGTGGACAGCACATCCGGTTGCAGACTACTCAGCTTCCTAGATGCCTTTTCTGGTTACAACCAGATCAGGATGCACCTTAAGGACGAGTGCAATACAACGTTCACGAAAGAGTTGTCTTGTTATTGTTATAAGGTAATGAATGCCCTTTGGCTTAAGAATGCAGACGCGACTTACCAGAGGCTGATGGACAAGGTATTAGCGCCCATGATAGGGCGGAATGTCCAGCCTTATATGGATGACATGGTGGTCACCTCCCAGCAGAGGGAGCAACATGTAGCAGATTTAGAATTGCTATTCACCACAATAGCTAAGTACAAGTTGAAGTTGAACCCATGAGAAGTGTGTGTTCGGGGTAGTAGCAGGAAAGTTCTTGGGGTTCCTACTTATTGAGCGTGGGATAAAGGTGAATCTTGAGAAATGCGTTGCGATCATAGCAACAAGGAGCCCGATCTCAGTAAAAGAGGTACAACAGTTGAGAGGGAGCATAACTGCTCAGTCCAGATTCGTGTCAGCAGGAGGAAATAAGGGGCACACTTTTTTCCAGTGCTTGAAGAGGAATAACAGGTTCGTATGGACCAGGGAGTGCGAAGAGGCGTTCCTCAAACTGAAGGAGTACCTGGGCAGTCCACCAGTGTTGTGCAAGCCACAGCTAGGTACCCCACTTCGTTTGTACTTCGCAATTACAGAGTAGGCGATTAGTTCGGTCTTTGTACTAGAGCAGGACCAGGTGCAGAAGCCGATCTACTTTGTTAGCAAAGTATTGCAGGGGCCTGAGGTAAGATACCAGGCCATAGAGAAAGCAGCCCTGGCGATAGTGTTCTCAGCGCGAAGACTTCGCGACTACTTCCAGAGCTTTACAGTGATAATGATGACAGACCTTCCCATTCGCAAGGTCGTACAGAAGCCATATGTTGCAGGAAGGATGGTGTGTTGGGCCGTAGAGTTATCAAAGTTCGACGTTCAGTATGAGCCCAGAGGCCCTATTAAAGGCCAGGTTTATGCTGACTTCGTGGTAGAGCTCTCCTCGGCAGCCACGCACCAAGAAGGAGCAGGTTTCAGATGGGCCATCTCTGTAGACGGTTCCTCCAACCAACAGGGTAGTGGTGTTGGCATCATTTTGGAAAGACCAAATGGGCAACTGATGGAGCAGGCCCTACAGTTCGCTTTCAAAGCCAGTAACAATCAGGCAGAGTACGAGGCCCTGATCACTGGAATGTTGTTGGCTAAGGAGATGGGTACGAAAGGTTTGTTGGCAAAGAGTGACTCCTTGTTAGTCACAGGTCAGGTCACAGAAGAATACTAGGCTAAAGACCCTCAGATGGCCGCATACCTAGAGTATGTCCAGATTCTAGGGCAGACGTTTGAGGTTTTCGAGTTAGTGCACGTCCCCAGGGAACAGAATGCCTGAGCTGACTTGCTAGCAAAGCTCGCCAGTTTGAGCAACGGGGGCAGACAGAGGACAGTCGTTCAGGAGACGCTGAGGACGCCTCGAACTACCACAGATAATGCAGTGGAAGTCCAAGAGATCAGCACTTCAGAAGGGGTGAAGAGGAGTCATCGGTCGTTGACTCAGGAGACATTGAAGACGCCCAAAATAAGCACGTACCCAGTTTCTAGGGAGGAGTCGTTGCAGGTTTTCCTTATTGAAGAGGGCGACACCTGGATGACACCCTACAAACGCTACTTGGCTAATGGGATACTCCCATTGGAGCCTATAAAGGCTAGCAAAATAAAGAAAAATTCGAACAAATATACCCTAATTGATTGGAAGTTGTTCAGACATGGGTTCACTCACCCTATACTGGTATGTGTAAGTGGTGAGCAGTGCATGCGCATTATGGCAAAACTCCATAAAGGGATATGTGGGAGTCACATCGGTGGTCGAGCTCTCTCGTCAAAAGCCATTTGCGCAGGATATTATTGGCCAACCATGAGGGAAGATTGCATAGGGTATGCATAGCGGTGCAAGCAGTGCCAACAACATGCTAACTGGCACAAGGCGCCTCCAGAAGAACTTAGGTCGATTTATAGCCCATGGCTGTTTCATACTTGGGGGATCGACATTCTAGGGCATTTCCCTTTAGCAGTGCGCAGATGAAGTACCTCGTGGTTACCATAGAATACTTCACAAAGTGGATAGAGGCTGAGCCGGTGGCGCAAATCACAGCCCACAAGATCCAACACTTTGTGTGGAAAAACATAGTATGCCGCTTTGGATTCCCAAAACGGTTGGTATCTGACAATGGCACCCAGTTTGCAAACCAACAGTTGGGCAAGCTATGTACAGAGCTAGGAATAAAGCAGGTATTCACATCAGTCGAATATCCCCAGACGAACGAGCAGGTCGAGTCGGCCAACCGAGTCCTGCTCAGAGGTCTAAGGAGAAGGTTGGAGAAGACCAAAGGGACCTGGGTAGAGGAAGTTCCTAGAATTGTGTGGGCTTACCACACTACTCCCCACTCCACTACCAAGGAAACACCCTTTAGCTTGGTGTATGGTTCGGACGCAATGATTCTTGTAGAGATCCAGGAGAACTCACCACGTTTCCAGAACTTCGTGGCTGAAGAGTCCAATGAAGAAAGAAAGGTGAACCTGGAGACCTACTGGATGAAGAAAGAGAGGAAGCAAGAGTCAAAGTTGAAGCTTTGAAGAGAAGGGTGGAGTACCAGTACAGCTCCAAGCTGAGACCTCGGCAGTTCCAGATCGCCAACCTGGTGATGAGGAAGGCCCACCCATACCAGCTAGAGAATAAGTTCTCTCCCAAGTGGACTGGTTCCATCAGGGTGACGGAGGCCCTTGGGAATGGAGCATCCAGGCTCGAGACTTTGGGAGTTGGAGTGATCCCTCGTACGAGGAACGCGGCCAACCTTAAGTTTTATTTCAGTTAAGTTATTTGCATTGTACACAGTTTTAGGGGACACTCTTTTTCCCTTCAAGGGGTTTTTTAACGAGGTCACCGAATAAAATTCTAGTTATCCAGTTAAAAGAATATATCTTCGAGCATTTTGTATAGTGCAGTTCAAACCTTTCACCTGGGTTAGAAGTCTCAAGAATGGGATAGGATGGTTCATAGAGAAATCTCCTCCTTGAGTGAGAACGCCAAAGTTGAACAATATGGTTTGCCAGTTAAATCCTCCCTTGCCCTAAAAGGCGAGGACAAGGTCAGTTATGAACCTTTCACCTGGGTTAGAAGTCTTAAGAATGGGATACGATGGTTCATAGAGAATATCTCCCCCTTGAGTGAGAACGCTAAGGTTGAACAGTATGCTTCGCCAGTTAAATCCTCCCTTGCCCTAAGAGGCGAGGATGAGGTCAGTTATTATCCTTTCACCTGGGTTAGAAGTCTCAAGAATGGGATAGGATGGTTCGCAAAGAACGCCTTCCTCTTCAATGAGAACGTCAAGGTCGAACAGCATAGTTCACAGTTAAATCCTCCCTTGCCCTCATGGAGCGAGGTCGAGGTCTGAAAAAGCGAACCTCTCCTTTGTTTGTAAGTCATGGTCGAGAACAACATGTTTCACCAGTATCACTAGTAAAGACATCCCCTTGGCCCTGAGAGGCAAGGATGTGATCAGCAGGAAGACCTTTCCCTTACCTTGCAAGATGAAGGTCAGAAACAGCAAGTGAAGGTTTTCCTTATCTTCGTGCGACGAAGATAAGTCTAGCTAAGAGCTTGTACGCACATCATCAATACCCTAAGACAATGAAGGTTGAAAGAAGGTATAGTAGGTGGGAGGAAGCGTGCTACCTAAGGTACGAATATGCGTCAAAGGTGTTGTTAGAAAAAATAATACAAGACATGGCAGATGATCCTGCCTGTTGACCAAAACGCTGGAGCTTTGCCTCGTCAAACTTGGATCAACGCGTGCGCCGCGTTTGCCTCCGTCCTTCGCCGCGATCCACCTCAAGAACCTGCAAAAGACGAAACGGCGCCGCTGCGGCCGATCGCACTCC
The DNA here is from genome assembly GCF_000499845.2 of Phaseolus vulgaris. Taxonomy (NCBI): domain Eukaryota; kingdom Viridiplantae; phylum Streptophyta; class Magnoliopsida; order Fabales; family Fabaceae; genus Phaseolus; species Phaseolus vulgaris. Next base: position 34,779,832 of record NC_023749.2, on the reverse strand, counting down.
AACGCCCAAGTCAGTGACCGAACCACCAATTACTAAGAGTAACACTCAAGAACTCTCAAGGAACCGTGAACCAGTTCTCTCTCAGTATACTCAAGAACTCGCAAGCGTAAAGAAGACAATCTGAACGTGCGTACCTCAAAAGTTCGTTGAGAAACTCTTATATACCTGGACACTTTCTCTCTCCTGGCAGTTACACACCTGGACACGTGGCTCGCATCCAGCCGTACACGTGCCATCATCTGGAGCCTCCTTGACTTGGGCGCTGCTTCTGACTCTCTTTTGGCTAAGTTACTTATGCATGATACTACTCAGTGCATAGTTGCCTTGGAGCGCGATCTCTTCTGGATTGGCGAGTTCGGGTGCCTTCGCACACACCGTCCCTGTGGTCTCGCCGGCCGCCTTCATGATCTGCACCACCTGTTCCACCGTGTATGATCGAGCAAGCTGTCCCCCAACCTCACCCTCTGGCCAGCTGGGAAATGTCGATCTGCCTTCATCTCCGGCGAGGTCCTTTCTTCGGCGATCTCTAATCACTTGGTCGCCTGGGTTTACATCTGGCGACTTCATCTTTAACCCGGTGACCGCCGGTTCTGGTGTGCTGGAGATCGGAGCACGCCAACTTAATAACTGGCGACTACACGAGCCCCCCGACTTCCTTCCCTTCTGCTAGCCAGACGTCCCATCAACACGCCTATACAATAGCTTGATGCCACGTCATCACTTCCGACTACCGGGGCGGTACACAAGCCCTCCAGTCTTAAGCGAAGACTTGTCTAGCGAAAAGACTAAAGGAGTCACGTCAATACCGATCTACGTGGCGCTGGCGCAGAATTCCAAGCGGTTGTACTTTCTGCTTTCCTGACGCTCCACCAAACAATCCTCTAATCGCTCGACACGTGGCTTCATCAACGGTTACCTTTAATTGTCGTTTGCGCTTCCAAAACCCATTCGAAAAAACCCTTAAACCCATTTCTCTTCTACTGTTCCATCACTTCTTCGTTTTCTCAAACGCTTCAAGTTTCTTCTGCAAAAGCTCACGACGTTCTTCAACCCCCTGAATCATCAACTTCCTTCATTGTTCTTCCGATCATAAAAAGGTACTCCCTTTACCTCTTCTGATGATTTCTCTTGCATTTTAACCGATTCGCATCATCCATTAACTGTCTGGTGCATACGCTGTGGGCTGTTTCCTCTATTTCTCCTTTCTCGTAACTTAGGGCTTCGTCTTCGTTACAACGAACCTTCGTTCGTTCGTTTTTTACCTTTCTTTCACGATCGAGCAAGCCTCTGCAAACCCTGATCACCTTTTCTTTTCTTCTTCCTTTGCAGTTTCCGCGATGGCTCACTCAAAGATCACCCCAAATCCTCCTCCCTCGTCACGAAACCCTTCATCTCAAGCACACAACCCACCGCGAGCACCTGGTGCTTCTTCTTCCCAGGCTGAGAGGCCTGCACCCTCCCGCCCTAACTTGGCTCAGGCTACTCCGCCCGTCGCCGGAGGAGCCTCCGTTCCTTCCCCAGACTTCAAAAAATTATACCCATGGGCCACCCCGACCTTGCTGAAGGAAACCTCCTCAGTAAACTCTGCTGGGGCGGTTCTTTGATTGACGAAAGGGGACGAGCCTCACCTGTCGTTCCACAAGGAGCATGACGACAAGATGATGGTGCTACCTTACCCCCCCGACCTGCCAGTGTGCGCCGACGACAAGGGGAACAACGGCGGGTTGTTCTGCTTCGTATACACCACTTTGTTCAAGAAGGTGAAACTTAGGTTTCCCTTCACTCGTTTCGAAAGAGAGCTACTTACCGAGCTCAACATCGCCGCCGCCCAGCTCCATCCCAACAGCTGGGCGTTCGTGCGGGCGTTCCAGATCATGTGCGACCATCTGGGGCTGCCAGCGTCAGTGGACGTCTTTCTCTTCCTCTTCGAAGCCAAACACCCAGGAGATCGCCTGTGGGTGAGTCTTAACGGGATTGCTGGGAGGTCAATCCTTTCTATTTTCCAGCAATCTTACAAAGACTGGAAGGGCAAGTTTGTCCAGGTGCGCCCAAACGACAAGGACGCCTCACTGCTCGACGGCTTCCCCTTGTATTGGGTAAACAAGGGGAGCAAAGAGTCCAAGGGAAGCTTCAGGAGGCCAAGAAGTCCTGACAGCATGGGTGCTTTGGACAAGGATCTGTGCTTCTTTTGGAAAAGCGTGGTAGACGCCAATATCACCTTCCTCACCACTACGCTCATCTCCTTCGAGTTCTTCGAAGATCAACTCGAAGTTCGCATAGGGTAGAGCTCGCCTCAGTATCTAAGTCATTACACTTGTCGTTACTTCTGCTAACTGTTTCTGGGCGTCTTGTGTGTTGTGCACAAGACTTTGGTTTTATTTTCTGCACCACTTATCTGCTTTTGTTGCATACGTGACTTATGTGTTTACCTTCCTCTCTGAACTAACCCATGTATCTTTGCATTATGCAGATCGTATGTTGGGCCAGGGAAAATTAGCTGAACTGAGGGCGCTCGCCCGAGCCCACGGGTTGGCATCGGGTTCCCAGACCGTGCCAAACTCAGTGGTGGAGATCGCCGCCGCACAGGGCAGATCGCCACCCAAAGGCCCAACTCCTCCCGAGGCCCAGCCCGCCCAACAGCAGCGCAAAAAGCTTATCCTCAGGAAACCAAAGAGGAAAGCCCCCCAAGTAGTCCATGAGGAAGAAGAAGACGATGAGGTGACTGAAGATGGCCTCATCACCAAGAGGAGGAGGGTGGCGCCTTCTTCACCATCTGCTCCACCTCCTCCTCCAACATCAACACCACCTTCCACACCCGCTCCGCCTCCAACACTGCTTCCTCCACCAGCTCCCACCTCGCCAGTCCAAGCGGTTCCTCTGGCGTCCGCACTCCCTGTGGTTGAGGCCCCCGAGCCTAAATTCATGGAGAACCCCCCGAGCGCCTCCACGCCTTATGTATCAGCTGGAGGGGGTCCTCCTTCAAACGCCTCAACCGCAAACGCTGCACCAGTCGGGGATGAAGGTGCTCACAACTCTCCAATCCTCATCACTGAATCCCCGACGTCGCCACCACGCCAAGAAGCACCCAAAGAACAACCAACTCAAGAAGGTGGCGGCGAGAACCAACAACAAGCCCCCCCGGTGCCTCCACAAGCAAACCTCTCTCTTGAGGTCAAAAGGGTGTGGGAGCCCTTCTCAGCAAAACTGAAGATGATGGCGGAGGATTTCCCCTCCATCATATCCAAAGCTGTGGAGAGTTCCACCAAGAAGCTCCAAGATGACATCTTCACACTCCGAGCGGAGAATCGCAACATAAGGATCGAGGCGGAGAGGTTATCCTGCAACCCAACACTCGCCGAAATCGACCACTCCCGAGTAGAAGATGCCATGAGCACCGAGCTCCGGGTGGCACGCAAGGAGGCTACCGATCTACGACATAAGGTGCAGCTTTTGGCTCAAGAGAAGATTGAGCTGGAGAGCAAGCTGGTACCCTATCGCGTCAAAGTGGCTGACCTGGAGGAGTTGATCAAAGCAGACGCCGCCATGGTAAAGAACCTCGAGAAAAGGTCAGTCGATCGGGAGGTCTTCTTAGGGAAGGTGGAGAAGGAGAGAGACGACACCGTGGCCAAGCTCGCTGAAGCCAACGAAGAGAACGGGAAGATCGCCGCAGAGCTGGCCCAGGTGCAGGCAGAATCCAAGAAGGTTACTGAAGACCTTCTTCAAGCTCGGGAAGCAGTTGAAGAACTTAAGAAACAAGCTGAAGAGCTGAAGTAGCAGAACGAGGGGCTAAAGAAACAGATCGAAGAACTTGAGCTGAGCTCTGCCCAGATTCTTGCTGCTGGATTCGAGGCCGCCCGGGAACAGTTCGCCTGCCTGTACCCCGACTTGGATCTTACCATGGTGTCTCTCAACAATGAGGTGGTGGATGGGAAGGTTGTTCCTTCTGAAGATTGATTGCTTCCCTCCATCCACGATACTTATGCTTTCTCCTTCAGATATACCTACCTTGTAATAAACTTTCTTTTTCTTGTACATGTACTCTGAACTGGTGTTTACTTTATGATAAAGTCTTTGCACTTCTTCTTATAACTTCTCTGTCTGCTTTATCTCCCCTTGTATAATTTTACTTCACAGAAATTAACTTAGTAATTTCGTAAGCGCAAAAGTATACTTAACTGCTTCGAACCGCCGATTTTCGAACAATAACACTCTAACAACTTGTAATTTCAAGGTAATGAACCTTAGCGTAAAATCGCTCTTCAAATAACGAACTTCAACTCAACTAATGGCTCAAGACACAGCTCACCCGATCTGCCTTATCAAAACGAGTCTTGACTTTCTCGCCATTGTTTGCATTTTTTTCTAGTCGCCCAAGACTCTTGGCGATACCAGCTTCCTCCTGGCTTCACAACTTGGCCATTGTTCCTTTATCTGGGGTAGAGGCGCCAGCATCAACAAGAGTGCCTTTGCATCGAGAGACCAACTCAACCAATTTCCTCCTCTTCTCTGCATTAAGCACCATATCTGCATGAGAAACAACAGGGCATGAGAAGCTAAATCCACAACAACATGCAACTAGCAACAAGTATGCAAGCAAAGGCAAATAAAGGCAGAGACAAGTACCAATATGGGCTTTCAGAAACTTAGGATGGAACTCATTTTTTATCAAGTCCGCAATGTTGAACACCGCCCCCGGGCTGGAGAGGAAGCCATACACCTCACGATCGGGTGGGCTCAACTCCTCCAGACTCCTTGTCTTCTTGAGCCCAGGTTTCTCCAGCCAGCAAGGTAGGGTTATGCAAGCTACAACATACCTTAAAGAACTTCTTCCTGAAACCTTTGTAGAACTGTTGGAAGAGAGTTAGGAGAACTCTCCCCGTCACTCCGTTGAAACTCAGCCACAGTCTCTTACCGAGGTTCTTCACCTCGAAGAAGTACGAAAAGACGTCCATTGAGGGTGTATGTCTGAAGTGGTTGCACATAATGGAAAAGGCCCTAACAAGGGCCCAGTTGTTGGGATGCAGCTGGGCAGGGACCACGTTAACTTCAATAAGGAGCTCGTGCTCGAACCCCGTGAACTGCAAGCGAAGCTTGATCCGCTGGAAGATTGTGGAGTACAAGAAGAAAAAGGGCTCTCTAGGGTTGGCGCGATCATCAACGCATACGGGTTAGCCTTCCCTACAAGGCCGGACCGACACGTACGCGTCGTGTTCCCTCCCAAACACACGACACTTTTTATCAGCCTCGCCTTCCTTGTACGTTATTACGTCCTTGTTAGAGGTGAATTTGGAAGTCTCTGTTAGGAGGTCATCAGAAGCCCAGTGATAGAAGGTTTGGTAATCGACAGTAAGAGGAGGGTTCGGTGTGGTTTTGATTCTGGCCATCTCGATAAGAAAGCCAAAGAGGGAGAGGAGAACGGAAGGAAAATGAAGGTTTAGAAGAAAATGACGGTGTGGCTCAATACACTAGAAAAATAGAGAGTCGAAAATGAATAACAGAGAAAACGTAAAATGAAAAAAACATAAACAGTCCCAGAATAGTTATGGCATGTTATGAGCATTAAATTTATAAAGTGAAGGCAAGCAAAGAGTAAAGATTATAGCTTTGAAAAAATTAGGGTTCGAAGGTAGAGGTTTTCAAAAAAGAAGAAAGAGCGTTTCGAGACTGAGCAATGTTTGGGAAATGCTTAAGTGAAGTAATGAAACAGTGAAGGGAGCATAGGGGTTTAAGGGTTTAAACATATACGACGAAGCGCAAGCGACAACGAGCCCTAGTCGTTGATCTTACCACGTGTACGCTGATAAAAAGGTATGGTGGGATGTCACTTTGGTGCACTGTTCACATCCTATCACCCAGTGCCACGTATGTCGCCTAGGGCGATCACTTAGTCTCTTCGCTGAAGCAAGTTACAACTCGAGACTGGGGGGCTTGTGTACAGGCCAGACCTCGGTCATCGACCTGAGAGAAAGACATCGGACATCAGACATCGGTGGACTGATGGCAATGGTGGGCCACGTAAGTTGGGTCCCACAAATTGCATGAGTTAACATGGGTTAACACCCTGATACCAAGTAAAGACCTAAGTCACGAGAGGATCATGCATGGGGTGTGCATGGTACATTCGGGTACGGTACAAGCACGTGTTCCTTGGAGTCGCTAAGGCCCATTACGATTAGGGTTAGAGTTTCCAGAGAAAGACTGCATGCATGGCACGTGAATACTTAGGGCACCCATAGAATAGATGGCCCCGCAGCATTGGTGCATGAGTTGGTACCTTGGCGGCCATAATATTATTCGTTGCACTTCAGTAAAGAGAAGTCTTATGTACCAGATTACGCTAAGATTGGGTAATAGCGGCGCAAGGACGTTCTCCCAGGAACCTTAGATATGGGTAACAAAACAGAAGTAACCCTAGTTACAACTTACATAAAGGGTGGTAAGAACCCTAGCAAGGTACACGGTTTCTAATACTAAAACTACTTTATGCACTTACTGTTTCTTTTCCCAGTACTGACTTGAGCGTCGGAGTGTAAACGGCCGCCAAGGCGCCCCTTTATCTTTGCAGGTGAGAGAATCTTCAACCGAAGGAAGTTTGATTCTCAGGCAGAGACAGGCGGGCCAGAAACTGCTGTTCGAGTCAACGACATTCAAGTCAACCTGCGAGAACAAATAGTATTGAGTCAAAATTCTAGCCAAAATTTTGACCACCCGAGCGATCCTCCCAACAAGGAAGTATGAAATTCGTGTAATATTTGCTTCACAAGGTATGATTGTAAGTTGATGGAGGTTCATTGATAGCTCTAAACCTCCATGGATTGGCTTGGTTCTTGGCTTGTCGGAGGGATTGGCAGAAGAAATGAAAAATGAAGGTCAAGGAGGAGTTTTAAAGAACTCGTAACTCGTAGCTTTGCTTGCAATATGGGCAACATAACTCTTCGATATTTTATCTGAATTTTCAAGAGCCAAGCTCCTACATTTATAGGTGGAGGTCCGACCAAGAATTACAAGCAAAAGGGAGGGAGATTTGAGTTCAAATGGTTTCAAAAGTGGTGCCTAAAGCTAGTCACACTTGCCTTATGGGAATGTGTGATCTGTGTGACTAATCTAGGTTTAATGAACGACCTAAGGTTTAATGTGGGTTGTAATTGAGCCTAATTATACCCTGGGTAGGCTTAGAAACCCTAACATTAACCCTAGTTTACTTAAGTCCAAATGCAAGCAAAAAATCTACACCACTTTTGAACAAGAAATTTAAAATCCTATTCTACCTTATGTAGGTCATGGCTCCTTCAAACATGTATAAGAGTATGTCTCTGCTCAGAGTATCTGAGTCCCAGTTTTCTTGTATTCTTCGGGTCATTTCTCTAATGCTTGATCCTTTAATGGGGGCTCTGTCATCATCCCCTCCCTCTTAAAGATGATTTGTCCTTAAATCAATAGTTTCTGCCTCATCATTTTTGCTACCTGCGAAAGGTGTTAGATCAATAACACTGAAAGTAGCATGTACTCCATATTCTTCAAGTAGATCTAATTGGTATACATTGTTATTTATTTTTTTGAAGATCTAAAAAGAACCATATCCTTGGGGACTAAGTTTAGACTTCCTCTGAGGAGGGAATATATCTTTTCTTAGGTGAAGCCAAACTCAGTCTCCCTCATTAAAAACTATCTCTCTCTTCCCCTTATTATTATGTCTAATATATTTCTCTTATTTCTGAATTTGTTTCTTTGTCTGATTTCTAATCCTAGTTTTATTATCATCATAAAATGGGGAGAAGAATTTTGTTTTACCCTAATTTTATTAGTCGAATTATACCCTAAGTTCAAACTTAGTATAGATGTAGCTCTACCCTAGATATCTTAGTAATACATGAAGATATTTACATCCAGCTTCATTAAGAGAAATCCAACCAACCTAAGCATCATTCTTGAGTTGATAAAAATACATGAAGATATTTACACTTGTACCGCCCTGGTAGTCGGGAGTGATGACGTGGCATCCTGCTACAGTATAGGCGTGTTGGCAAGGCGCCAGGTTGGCAGAAGGGAAGGAAGTCGGGAGGCTCGTGAAGTCGCCAGTTATTAAGTTGGCGTGTTCCGATCTCCAGCATACCAGAATAGGCGATCACCGGGTCAAAGATGAAGTCGCCAGATGTAAACTCAGGCGACCAAGCGGTTGGAGATCGCCAGAGAAAGCACATCGCCAAAGATGAAGGAGAAGCAGATTATGAAGGCGGCCGGCGAGACCACAGGGAAGGTGTATGAAGGCACCCTAACTCGCCAGTTCCAGTAGAGATCGCACTCCCAAGTTGGCTATGTACTGGGTAGTACCACGCATGGGTAACTTAGTGAAACAAGAATAGAAGCAGCGCCCAAGTCAATGAGGCTCCAGATGATGGCACATGTATAGTTGGATACGAGCCACGTGTCCAAGTCTGTAACTGCCAGGAGAGAGAAAGTAACCAGGTATATAAGAGTTTTCAACGAACTTTCTAAGGTACGCACGTTCAGATTATACTCTTTACGCTTGCGAGTTATAGAGCTGACTGTGAGAGAGGATTTGCACGGTTCTTGTTCTCTTAGTATTTGGTGATTCGGTCACTGACTTGGGCGTTGGAGTGCGATCGGCCGCAGCGGCGCCGCTCTGTTTCTTTGCAGGTTCTTGAGGTGGATCTCGAAGAGGAACGGAGGTGTGAAGCGGTGCACACGTCGATCCTTTGACGAGGCAGTTTCCAGCGTTCTGGTCAACAGGCAGGATCATCAGGCGCCCACCGTGGGGCCGTGTAAAACTTGCTCCCATCCACAGCGTGAGTTCTTGGAGGTTTTCGAATTTTTCTGCGTGGTTGTGTGCCAGTGCAACCATCGTTCACTGTTTGCTTGAGTTTCGTTCGGTGAATTCGCGTTTTATACCGTTCGTTTGGGTTTTCGATCGGTGGAGAAAGGGTTTCCTGCTGTCACGCGTAATTTGTTCGGTGGAGTTGAGTTCTTTCGCTCGTTTGGTTGTCCGTGGGAAGAGCAGTGGTTTTTGGTGAAGTTGCAAGTTTCTTTGAAGGTTTGCGGTGTTCTTGAGTTTTCTCGCGGAGTTCCGCATAGTTTTTCCGATTGATCGCTGACTCAATCGTAGCTAAAGTAAGTGTTGTTCGCTGCATTCTGTGATTCGCTGAGTTTCATGAGAAAAATGAGAAGCAATCGCTCAAGTCCAGTTGCGCCCGTCGCTGCCGAAGGCGCCGCTGCCATGACCATGGCGCAGATGGCAGAGATGATGCATTCGTTGCAGGCAACTGTGGAAGCCTCACGCATAGAGCAGGCGAGAATGCATGAGGACCTGGTCGCCTCTCGCGCCAGGAATGAGGAGCTCAGCAAGGTGACTGAGGAGCTGCGTCAAGCTCTTCAGGAGCAGCAAGGGCGTTCTTCTGCTGAAGAGGTGGCGCCGTCATCGCCACCTCGCGTTTTCCCTATGCCTTTTGTTCAGGCGATTACTGACACGCCCATTCCTACGAGCGTGGTCCCTGTCAAGGCTGTCTTTACCGGCGTGGAGGATCCACAGGCCCATCTGACCACGTTCCATACGCAGATGATGCTGTCGGGAGGGTCAGACGCCGTGTATTGCAAGATGTTTGTAAGCACGCTCCAGGGAACGGCGTTGGAGTGGTTTGTGAGCCTACCTAACGGTCACATAACCAGTTTTCAGCAGTTCTCGAAGGTTTTCGTCGAGCAGTACATCGTGAACAAGGCACCGCCCAGGGTGTCTTATGATTTGTTTGATATAAGGCAGTACCAGGGAGAGTCCCTCAGAGACTACCTGAATCTCTTTGGAGCGCAGATGGTCAGATCGCCGACCAAAGATGAAGAAATGCTAGTTTATGCATTCAAGAAGGGCGTGCTGCCGGGACCATTCTGCGAGGCCTTGATCAGGGCTCACCCTGCAACGTTTGTTGAAGTCAGGCGACTTGCGGTGGCTCACATCGCCGAACAAAAGTGAGGTCGCTGAGAAGAGAGGGAGCGTGGCTCCCGCTAGGCCACGCGCCCAGACCAGAATCCAGCCGCAAAGGGTGCTGGAAACAGCGGCGGCGGCCAGGAAGGACCAGAGGACTCGCCATCCTTACGATAGGAGGAACAAGGGGAGGAGCCAGGGGCGCCAGCAACCAGCACGCCGGGAATACAATCGCCCGCCTAAGCACAAGTTTGTTATGGGATTAGCGGACCTGATCGCCATTCCCAACATATCTGCCAGGTTGAAAGCGCCTGAGAAGGTGGGCGACAAGGTGCTGGGACCAAAGCCAGACGCCTGGTGTGAGTTTCACCAGGGCTTTGGCCACACTTTGGACTCGTGTTTGTCCTTAGGGTATCAGCTCGATGATCTGGTTAAGAGCGCATTCCTAAATGACTATGTGCTGGATAGGAGGACGGGGGGAGCGTCGAGTTCCCAGCCAGCAGGTGGAGAAGCCCAGCAACACGAAATGCCTATCCACGGGGAAATCCACACCATCGCAGGAGGCTTCTCAGGTGGTGGATGCACCGCATCGCAGAGGAAGAAGTACGCGCGGTCGGTGATGACAGTGGATATGTTTGAAGATCATTCGCCGGAAGTGGACATTACGTTCACCAAGCAGGATCTTCGGGACGTTGTGCCCCATGACAACGATCCCATAGTCATTTCGTTGGTTACGGCAGGAAGGAAGGTCCACCGAGTTCTGGTGGACCAGGGAAGTTCGGCAGACGTGATGTTCTGGTCGACTTTCACGCAGCTGGAGTTACCCCTTGACCAGCTAAGGCCCTATGGAGGGTGCCTATATGGGTTCGCTGGTGACCAGGTGGAGGTCAAGGGGTATATTGAGCTGAGAACCACGTTTACAGATGAGGCTGGTTCGAGGACGGAGAAAATCAAGTACCTCATCGTAAACGCTCCTTCAGCATATAACATCCTGTTGGGAAGGCCCACGCTTAATAGGATAGGCGCCATTCCGTCGACTCGGCACATGAAGGTAAAGTTGCCGTCTATGGAGGGGGTGGTGATCACGATCAAGTCTGATCAGAAAGAAGCGAAAAAGTGCTATGAAAATAGCCTGAAAAACAAGAGATCAGTGAGTTATGTAACAACCACCCCACCTCCCGGTGTGAAGCCCAGATCGACGGTAGCGGACGAGACCGCCGGAAGGGACGTGGAGATGGTGGACGCTGAGCTAGTGGAGGGGAACGCTGGTCTGGAGGAGGAAGAGGCGCGGAATCTCCCTGAGGAAGCGAGAGAACAGGGAATCGCCAGGGCGGTGATCGCCCGAGAATCCAGGCCAAAACCTGTCGAGCAGTGGCTCGAGAAAGAGATCGGGGGAAAAATCTTCAAGCTGGGAAGATCTCTGGAGGTTGAGCTCCAGGACTAGATCGCCAAGGTGATTGAGCGGCATCTGGACGCGTTTGCATGGTCCGCTTCGGACATGCCCGGAATTGATCCCGACTTCCTGAGCCATCATCTGGCGATGGACAGCTTGGTGAGACCAGTGCGACAAAGAAGAAGAAAGTTCATTGAAGAAAGGAGGCAGGCGATTAGAGAAGAAACACAGAAGCTCCTTGCTGCAGGCCACATCAGGGAAGTCCAGTACCCTGAATGGCTGGCGAATGTCGTGCTGGTGAAGAAGAGTAACGGGAAATGGCGCATGTGCGTCGATTTCACTGACCTGAACAAAGCTTGCCCAAAGGATTCGTATCCTTTACCGAGCATAGACGCCCTGGTGGATAGTGTTGCGGGGTGTAAGCTGTTGAGTTTCCTGGATGCCTTCTCGGGGTATAATCAGATCAAGATGCATCCCATGGATGAAGAGAAGACAACCTTCATGACGGAGAGGTCGTGCTATTGCTACAAGGTGATGCCGTTTGGGCTGAAGAACGCGGGGGCCACGTACCAGAGGCTGATGGATCGAGTACTTGCACCGATGCTGGGAAGGAACGTGCAAGCGTACGTCGATGACATGGTCGTGACCTCGCCGGAAAAGAGCAAGCACGTTGCCGACTTGGAAGAATTGTTCACGACGATCGCCAATTTCAGATTGAAACTGAATCCAGAGAAATGTATTTTCGGCGTGGAGGCTGGGAAGTTTTTGGGTTTCCTCTTGACTGAAAGAGGCATAGAGGCCAACCCTGATAAGTGTGCCGCCATCTTGGCGATGAGGAGCCCAGCTACGGTGAAGGAGGTTCAGCAGCTAACAGGTCGGATGGCAGCCCTGTCCCGCTTCGTGTCCGCTAGCGGAGAAAAGGGCCATCCCTATTTTCAGTGCTTGAGGCGCAACAATAAGTTTGTGTGGACGAATGAGTGCGAGGAAGCTTTCGCCAAGCTGAAGGAGTATCTGGCGAGCCTGCCGGTTCTGTGCAAACCGCTGGTGGGAACCCCTCTCAGGTTGTATTTTGCTGTAACTGAGAGGGCGGTGAGTGCGGTGCTCGCCCAGGATCAAGATCAGGCTCAGAAGCCTATCTATTTTGTGAGCAAGGTGTTGCAGGGCCCCGAAACGAGATATCAGGCCCTGGAGAAGGCTGCGCTGGCTGTGGTATTTTCGGCGAGGAGGTTGCGCCACTACTTCCATAGCTTCACAATACTGGTGATGACTGACCTGCCCATTCAGAAGGTCTTGAAGAAGCCTGACGTTGCAGGAAGGATGGTGTAGTGGGCAGTAGAATTGTCAGAGTTTGATATCAAATATGAGCCCCGAGGCCCGATTAAGGGGCAAATCTTTGCAGATTTCGTGGTCGAGCTCTCATCTGAGCCAACGCGAGTTGAAGGGGACGATTTTCGTTGGGTACTTTCGGTGGATGGATCGTCAAACCAGCAGGGCAGCGGTGCTGGAGTCATATTGGAAGGACCCAACGGCGTGCTGATCGAACAATCTCTGAGGTTTGCCTTCAAAGCCAGTAACAATCAAGCGGAGTATGAGGCGCTGATCGCCGGAATTTTGCTGGCCAAAGAGATGGGAGCTAGGGTGCTGATGGCTAAGAGTGACTCGCTGCTGGTCACAGGGCAAGTAACAGGCGAGTTCCAGGCTAAAGATCCACAAATGGCGGCCTATCCGGAATATGTGCAGGAGCTGAAGAGTTCTTTTGCCTCCTTTGAAGTAGTGCATGTGCCCAGAGAGCAGAATGCCCGAGCTGACTTGCTAGCTAAGCTCGCCAGCTCAGGCAAGGGGGGTAGGCAGAGGACGGTGATTCAAGAAACTCTGAAGACGCCGAGAGCGTTTGTGGCAGATCACCTGGTCCTTCAGATCAGCAAGTCGACGGAGAAAGCCGCGAGAAGCCATAAGTCCCTGACGCAAGAAACTCTGAGATCGCCGAGAATTAGAGCTTGCCGGGGAGAGAAGGTGAACGTGATGCAGGTCTGCGCTACCCATGAGCCAGACACTTGGATAACCCAGTACAAGCGGTGCCTGGCGGATGGCCTTCTCCCGCTGGATCCGACTGAGGCTAGGAAGGTAAAGAAGAATTCTAGCAAGTACACCCTGATTGATGGCGATCTGTACAGGTTTGGGTTCACTCACCCGCTCCTGGAATGTATACATGGCGAGAAGTGCACGAGAATCATGGCAGAGCTCCACGAAGGTATATGCGGAAGCCACGTCGGGGGTCGAGCTCTGGCCGCGAGGACTCTCCGTGCAGGATACTACTGGCCATCCATGAGAGAAGATTGCAAGAAGTATGCCGAATGTTGCAAACAATGCCAGCAGCACGCCGATTGGCATAAGGCACCTCCCGAGGAGTTAAAGTCGATTTATAGCCCTTGGCCGTTTCATACCTGGGGAATCGACATCCTGGGACCTTTCCCGCTGGCGATCAGGCAGATGAAGTACTTGGTGGTGGCGATTGAATATTTCACCAAGTGGATGGAAGCAGAACCAGTGGCCCAGATCACCGCACACAAGATCGAAGGTTTCGTGTGGAAGAACATCGTGTGCCGGTTTGGAGTGCCTAAACGCCTGGTGTCGGATAATGGGACTCAGTTTGCAAGCCACATGTTGAAGAAGCTCTGCGAAAGGGTGGGAATTCAACAAGTGTTTGCATCCGTCGAGCACCCTCAGACAAATGGCCAGGTGGAGTCAGCTAATCGGGTGTTGTTGAGAGGTTTGAAGAGAAGGCTAGAAAAAGCCATGGGAAGCTGGGCTGAGGAGGTGCCCCGTATAGTCTGGGCGTACCACACCACCGAGCAGTCAGGAACCCATGAGACCCCGTTCAGTTTGGTCTATGGGTGTGATGCGATGATTCCAGTAGAGATCCAGGAGAGCTCGCCGAGATTCCAGAACTTTGTAGAGGAAGACTCGAATGAGGAGAGAAGGCTGAACCTGGATCTACTGGACGAGGTCAGGGAAGAGGCGAGACTGAAAGCTGAGGCGGTGAAGAGAAGGATTGAACGAAGGTACAACTCGAAGGTGATGCCAAGGGAATTTAGAGAAGGCGACCTGGTGATGAGAAAAGCCCACCAGTACGAGATGGAGAATAAGTTGTCGCCTAAGTGGACGGGACCGTTCAGAATAACCGAGGCGCTCGGGAACGACGCCTACCGCTTAGAGACACTGGAAGGGGGGGCGATCCCTCGCACCTGGAACGCCACGCACCTGAAGTTGTACTATAGTTAAGAGCTTTGTAAGTAAAGACAAACACAAAAGTCATATTACAATGTCTCTGACGAAACAGTTTGAAGGGGGCACTCTTTTTTCCCTAAGGAGGGTTTTTAATGAGGCCACCCAATAAAAGAAGAGTTTTCGAAGTATAAGGCGTTTTCAGATTGCATGTTTGCTATTTTCCAAAAGTTTTGAAGAAAGACCTTGTCACTTGTACGTGATTTAAGGCAAGTAAAGATATATCGCATGCTTTCTAAAAGTTTTAAGTCCTCATCGTTTTTCGGCGATTGGAGGCATCAGTTGAAGTTTTTAAGTCCTCAGCGTCTTTCGGCGATCGAAGGCACCAGTTAAAAGACCTCAACGCCCTCGCGCGTCCTGAGGCAGGTTAAAGACCTCCTCGCCGTCGAGCGAGTGCAGGCGAGAAAGAGTGAAAGTCCTCAGTGGTTCTGGGGGCGAGAAGATGTAACCCCTGGGGCAATGTAGAGGCACCAGTAAAAGTCCTCAGTGTTTCTGGGGGCGAGAAGATGTAACCCCTGGGGCAATGTAGAGGCATGATTTAAAGACCTTCTCGCCTATGAGCGAGTTCAGGCAAGATAAAATCCTTCTCGTCCCGAGCGAGTTCAGGTACGGTGTAGAGGGTGGAAGAAGTTCTGAGGGTGGCTAAGGTAGGTTCGAAGAGAACGCTTAGCCACCCGGTCTCTTGCTCTGAAGCACAAGGAGGCAGAGAAGGATCCGAAAGGCATCTCTACCCCCAGATCAAAAAGCAATGGCCAAGGCGTGAAGCCAGAAAGAAGCTGATCGCCAAGAGTTTCTGGTGACCAGGAAAAGTTCAAACAGTGGCGAAAAAGTTAAAAGACCCGTTTTGATGGAGCAGATCGGGTGAAGCAGTGTTTAAGCCAGTAGCTGAGTCAAAAGTTTGTTGCTTAAGGTATCATTTTACGCTAAGGGTTATTGCCTTAAGTTACGAGTTGATAAATGTGGTTATTATTCGAAATTGAGATGGTTTGAAACAGCCAAGTACAAGATCGTGCCTACGAGATTACTGAGTTATTTCGTTGAAAGTAAAACAAGACAGGAAAGTTGAAGCGATTAAGGAAATCATAAGAGGAAAAACGTAGACTTTGTCATTAACAGAGAATAACAGTTCAAAACATATATACGAAAGGACATAAAGTCTATTACAAGTTATAATGCAAGGGAGAGTATGAAAGCGATGGATGATTTAAATTAATCAGTCTTCGGCGGGCACCACTTTTCCATCCACCACTTCGTTATCCAGCAACACCATGCTGAGATCCAGGTCGGGGAACAAGCAGGCAAATTGTTCCCGTGCAGCTTCGAATCCAGCGGCCAGAATTTGAGCAGAGTTTAGCTTGAGTTCTTCAATTTGCTTCTGAAGTTCCTCAATCCGCTTCTTGAGATCTTCTGTTTGCTCTTTCAGCTCCTTATTCTGTTGCTCCAGCTCTTCAACCTGTTTCTTGAGTTGTTCATTGGTCTCTTGAGCCTGGAGAAGGTCTTCAGCAACCTTCTTGGATTCCGCTTGCACTTGGGCCAATTCAGCAGCTACCTTTCCCCTCTCTTCGTTGGCTTTGGCGAGATCAGCTATGGCGTCGTCCCTTGCCTTTTCCACCTGCCCAAGGAGGGTCTCTCGGTCGGCTGACCTTTTCTCTAGTTTTTGCACCTTGACGGCGTCGGCCTTCATGAGAGCCTCTAGGTCAGCCACCTTGACGCGGTAAGGCACAATCTTGCTCTTTAGTTCGATCTTTTCTTGAGCAAGCTGTTGCACTTTATGGCGGAGATCAGTGGCCTCTTTGTGCGCCAACCTGAGCTCGGTGCTCATTGCGTCCTCCACTCGGGAGTGTTCAATCTCCGCCAGCGTCAAGTTGAAAGACAACTTCTCCACCTCAACCCTCATGGTGTTGTTCTCGGTCTTGAGGTTGAAGAGGTCGTCTTGGAGCCTCCTAGTAGAGCTTTCCACAGCTCTGGTGATGATGGCTGGGATGTCTTCTACTATCGTCTTTAGCTTAGCAGATAGAGGCTCACACATCCTCGTGACCTCAAGGGGGAGGTTTGCTGCTTGTAGAGGCACCAGAGGCGCTGTGGGGGCCTGTTGTGGGTTCTCGTCGCCACCTTCCTTAGCAGGTTCTTCAGTGGGCGCTTGTTGGCGTGGTGACGGAATCGGGGATTCTGTGATCAGAATCGGTGAGGTATGAGCGACCTCATCCCCGATTGGAGCAACCTCTGCGGCTGAGGCATTTGAAGGGGGACCCCCTCCCGCTGATACATGTGGCGTGGAGGCGCTCGGGGGGTCCTCCATGAAGTTTGGCTCTTGGGCCTCAACCGCAGGCAGCGCAGTGGCTAGCGGGATAGCTTGGACTGGTGAAACAGGAGCTTGTGTAGGTGGCGATGATGGAGGAGGAGCAGGTGTGGATGGTGGCGTTGACGAGGGAAGAGGGGGTGGTGCAGGTGGTGAAGAAGGTGCCACCCTCTTCCTCTTTGTAACGAGGCCATCCTCAGTGACCTCGTCATCTTCTTCCTCATCCTCTTGGACTATCTGGGGAGCCTTCCTCTTGGGCCTCTTGAGGACCAGTTTCTTGCGTTGGGCAGGTTCCTTAGGTGGCGATCGCCCGTGGACGATGGCTGTCTCCACCACCGAGTTGGGCACCGTTTGAGAACCCGTCGCCAACCCGTGGGTTCGGGCGAGCGCCCTCAGTTCAGCAAGCATACCTTTGCCCAACATGTTATCTGCATGAAACGAAAATGCATGGGTTAACTCAAGGAGAAAATAAGTGCACAAGGCAGTATGCAGCATAGCAGATAATCTGTGCAGGAAAAATAAAACCAAAGTCTTGCGCATAACGCACAAGACGCCCAGAAACAGTCAAATAGAAGCAGTATTAAAACAACAGTGAATGTTCTAACCTATTCGAATTTCGAGTTGGTCCTCGTAGAATTCGAAGCAGATCAGGGTGATGGTAAGGAAGGTGATGTTGGCATCCGCGACCCTTTTCCAGAAAAGGCAGAGATCTCGGTCCAACGCTCCCATGCTGTCAGGACTTTTGGGTCTCCTGAAGCAGCTCTTGGACTCTTTCTTCCCCTTGTCCACCCAGTACAAAGGGAAGCCGTCGAGTAGGGAGGCGTCCTTGTCGTTAGGGCGCACTTGGACGAATTTCCCTTTCCAATCTTTATAGGATTGCTGGAAGATAGCAAAGATGGACCTCCCAGCAATCGTGTTCAAGCTAACCCACAGGCGGTCTCCTGGGTGCTTGGCTTCGAAGAGAAATAAAAATACGTCCACGGATACGGGCAGCCCCAGGTGGTCGCACATCACTTGGAAAGCTCGAACAAACGCCCAGTTGTTGGGGTGAAGCTGGGCGGCGGCAATGTTGAGCTCGGTAAGGAGTTCCCTCTCGAATCGGGTGAAGGGAAACTTCAGTTTCACCTTCTTGAATAGTGTTGTGTAGACGAAGCAGAAGGGCCTGTCAGCACTCACTTTGTCATCAACACAAACGGGCAGATCGGGGGAGCAAGGTAGCACTATCATTTTCTCATCGTGCTCCTTATGAAACGATTGGTTGGGCTCATCCCCCTTAGTCAGCCGCAAAACTGCTCCCGCAGTGTTCACAGAAGATGTCTCCCTCAGAAGGGTCGAGTTGGCCCAGGGATACAAGGTTTTGAAGTCTGGCAAGGGAACGGGGGCTCCTCCGGCGATAGGTGGAGTCGCCTAGGCCAGGTTAGGACGGGAAGACGCAGGCCTCTCAGCCTGGGAAGATGAAGCGCCACGAACTCGTGGTGGGTCGTGTGCTTGAGAAGGGGGGTTTCTTGATGAAGGAGGAGGATTCGGGGTGATCTTTGTGCGAGTCATTGTTGCAGCTGCAAAGGAAGAAGAAAAGGAAAAATGATCAGGGGTTACAAAGGCTGACTCGATCATGGAGGGAAGGTGAAAAACGAACGAACGTAGGTTCGTTGCGATGATTGACGAAGCCCTAAGTTACGTAGAAGGAGAAATGGAAAAGCAACGCACAGCGTATGCACCAGGCAGTTACAAGATGATGCGAATCGGTTAAAATGCAAGAAAAACCAGCAGAAGAAGGAAAGTAGGTACCTTTTGATGATCAGGAAGACGATGAAGGTTGATGGTGATTCAGAATGTTGGAGAGCGCTGAGAGTTTTTTGCAGAAGAAGGTTAGAGCGTTCGTGAATGCGAGGGAAAGTGATGGAACAGTGTTGAGTGAAAATGGGTTTAAGAGTTTTTTCGAAAATGGGTTTGGGAAGCGCAAACGATAACCGAAGGTAACCGTTGATGAAGCCACGTGTCGAGTGATGGACGAGGGGTTTGGTGGAGCGTCAGAGCAGCAGAAAGTACAACCGCTTGGAATTCTGCGTCAGTGCCACGTAGACCGGTGTTGACGTGACTCTTTCAGTCCTTTCGCTAGACAAGTCTTCGCTTAAGACTGGGGGGCTTGTGTACCGCCCTGGTAGTCGGGAGTGATGACGTGGCATCCTGCTACAGTATAGGCGTGTTGGCAAGGCGCCAGGTTGGCAGAAGGGAAGGAAGTCGGGAGGCTCGTGAAGTCGCCAGTTATTAAGTTGGCGTGTTCCGATCTCCAGCATACCAGAATAGGCGATCACCGGGTCAAAGATGAAGTCGCCAGATGTAAACTCAGGCAACCAAGCGGTTGGAGATCGCCAGAGAAAGCACATCGCCAAAGATGAAGGAGAAGTAGATTATGAAGGCGGCCGGCGAGACCACAGGGAAGGTGTATGAAGGCACCCTAACTCGCCAGTTCCAGTAGAGATCGCACTCCCAAGTTGGCTATGTACTGGGTAGTACCACGCATGGGTAACTTAGTGAAACAAGAATAGAAGCAGCGCCCAAGTCAAGGAGGCTCCAGATGATGGCACGTGTACAGTTGGATACGAGCCACGTGTCCAAGTCTGTAACTGCCAGGAGAGAGAAAGTAACCAGGTATATAAGAGTTTTCAACGAACTTTCTAAGGTACGCACGTTCAGATTATACTCTTTACGCTTGCGAGTTATAGAGCTGACTGTGAGAGAGGATTTGCACGGTTCTTGTTCTCTTAGTATTTGGTGATTCGGTCACTGACTTGGGTGTTGGAGTGCGATCGGTCGCAGCGGCGCCGCTCTTTTTCTTTTTGCAGGTTCTTGAGGTGGATCTCGAAGAGGAACGGAGGTGTGAAGCGGTGCACACGTCGATCCTTTGACGAGGCAGTTTCCAGCGTTCTGGTCAACAGGCAGGATCAACACTCAACATGATAAGGAGATAGGTCCACAAAATTTGAAAGGCCTTCAAGAAAGCTTAACTGTTAGGGTGTAGATGACTCGAAGCCACGAAAATCTCTAATAAGAGACGAGATTATAAATCAGACATATAAAAAGACATATATAGTTCTTTAAAGAAATATTCATAAATAGAGGTAAAATCTTTCCCATCTGGGGAAGGTTTAATGTAAACACAATCTGAAAGGGAACAACGTTTGGCGGTGACAAAGTCGGCCAACTCATCGGAACAAACATCAAAAGAGGCAATAAACTCTCAAACCCTATTTACAAGTTGTACCGACCAGTCCTCGGACATCGATGACCGCTAGTAATGGTGGGCCACGTAAGCTGGGTCCCACAAGCGGCATGAGCCAGTGTCCCACAAGCGGCAAGAACCAGGGTGCCGATTAGTTGTCGGATGTCGATCACCAGGATGTGCCGATGTGTCCTCGGCAATAGAGTACGGTCGATGTGACATCAGGCATCGGTGGTTCAAACAGCTAAATTGGGCCACGAAGAGTGGGTCCCAAAAAACACACAAGTTATCACTAAAACGCCTAGAGGTAGGGGAAAGCCTAAGTCACAGGATGCCCAGGCGTGTGGTGTGGATAGCGCAATTGAGCGCAGCACAAGTAAAGAGTCTTAGAAGCAACGAATGCTCGTAAGGGTTAGGGTTACCAAGGGAAGCTGCATGCATGCCACGTGAATAGTTAGGGCACCCCCAGAACGGATAACCCCAAAGATTTGGTGCACAAGTTGGTACCCAGGTGGCCTTTCTGTTAAAGGTTGCACTTCAGCAAGGGGAGCCTTACGCGCTAGATAACACTAAGATTGGGTAATAGCCGCGCAAGGGCATTCCTCCAAAAACCCTAAATGCGGGTAACGGAAACAGAAGAAACCCTGGGCTATATAAAGGGTAGTAAGAAAACCCAAAAAGTACGCAGTTTCTAAGATTAGAACTATTACACACACATACTGTTTCTTAGCCCCATTATTGACTTTAGCGTCGGAGTGCAAACGGCCTTTAGGGCGCCCCCTTTGTCTTTACAGGTACAGAGTGCTTCGATCCAGGAAAGTGCAAACCTAGGAGGAGACAAGAGGGTGTGAGATCGTCATTAGAGTCAACCGGCAAACGAGTTAACCAGCAAGAACATTTGGCGTTCACTGTGGGGCCCGTTTAAAACTTGGTCCCATTCACAAGTGTAGAGAAGAGATCCTGCACCATGAGGAACATGAGGCAAAGATCCGTTGCACCGAACGGAGGGGAAAACATCACCATGCACCAAATCATGGAGATGATGTGTGCCCTTTAGGAGACGGTGGCGGCGTCCAGAATGGATCAAGAACCCATCCAGATTGACCTGGCTGCGTCGCAAGCAAGGAACGAAGAGCTGCGCAGGACCAATGAGGAACTGCACAAGAATTTGCAGCAGGCAGGGGTGTTGAATCAAGTATGTTAAAGCATTGAAGAATCCAAACCCTTTGAAGGTTGATGGAAGGCTGGTTGTATGCTTGTTGTTGCTGAGTTGTCTTTAGATAGAATCTGGGGGTAGATTAATTGTGTAAATCCACTCTTGATTGAATCCAAAGCTTAAGCATTCTCAAGCCTTTTAAATGAAAAGTGTTTTTCAAACTAAGTGAAAAACAACCTATTGTTTTGTCGAAACAACCGATTGTTTTATACTTACGTGTTTTTAGAAAGGTTGAAAACTGTTTTTGATGGGTTGACTTGCTGTCAAACCAAAACAACCAATTGATTCGAGCATTACACTGATTGTTTGTTTTGGGACCATAACTGTACCGCCCTGGTGGTCGGGTATGATGACGTGGCATCCTGCTACAGTGTAGGCATGTTGACAAGGCGCCAGGTTGGCAGATAGGAAGGAAGTCGGGAGGCACGTGTAGTCGCCAGTTGTTAAGTTGGCGTGTTCCGATTTCCAGCTTACCAGAATCGGCGATCGCCAGGTCAAAGATCAAGTCGCCAGATGTAGATTCAGGCGACCTAGTCATTGGAGATCGCCAGAGCGAGCACATCGCCGAAGATGAAGGGGAAGCAGATTATGAAGGCGGCCGGCGAGACCACAGGGAAGGTGTATGAAGGCCCTAACTCACCAGTTCCAGTAGAGATCGCACTCCTAAGTTAGCCATGCACTGGGCAGTACCATGCATGAGTAACTTAGCCAAAATGAGAGTAGAAGCAGCGCCAAGTCAGGGAGCCTCCAGATGATGGCACGTGTACAGTTGGATGCGAGCCACGTGTCCAAGTCTGCAACTGCCAGGAGAGAGAAAGCCACCAGGTATATAAGAGCTCTTAACAAACTTTCTGAGGTACGCACGTTCAATTCATACACTTTGCGCTTGCGAGTGATAGAGCTGATTGTGAGAGAGGATTTGCACGGTTCTTGTTCTTAGTATTTGGTGATACCGTCACTGACTTGAGCGTCGGAGTGCGATTGGCCGCAGCGGCGCCGTATTGTTTCTTTGCAGGTTCTTGAAGTAGATCCCGGAAAGGAACGGAGGTGAGAAGCGGTGCGCACGTCGATCCTTTGACGAGGCATTCTCCAGCGTTCCGGTCAACAGGCAGGATCATCAGGCGCCCACCGTGGGGCCGTGTAAAACTTGCTCCCATCCACAGCGTGGGTTCTTGGAGGTTTACGAAGTTTTCTGCGTGGTTGTGTGCTGGTGCAACCATCGTTCACGGTTTGTCTGAATTTCGTTCGGTGAGTTTGCGTTTGTACCGTTTGTTTGGCCTTCGATCGGTGGAGTGAGGTCTGCTGTTGTTTGCGCGCAATCTGTTTGGTGGAAGTTCGAGTTCTTTCGCTTGTTTGGTTGTCCGCGGGGAAACGGTGGTTTTTGGTGAAGTTGTGGTTTTCTTCGAAGGTTTGCGGTGTTCTTGAGTTCTTGCGCAGTTTCTTGAGTTTTCTCCGATTGATCGCTGATTCGATCGTGGTTGAAGTGTTGTTCGTTGCATTCCTGTGGTTCGCTGAAGTTAATGAGAAAAATGAGAAGCAATCGTTCCAGTCCCGTGGCGCCTGTCGCTGCTGAAGGCGACGCCGCCATGACCATGGCGCAGATGGCAGAAATGATGCGTTCGTTGCAGGCAACTGTGGAAGCCTCGCGCGTGGAGCAGGCGAGGATACATGAGGACCTGGTCGCCTCTCGCGCCAGGAACGAGGAGCTCAGCAAGGTAACTGAGAAGCTGCGTCGAGCTCTTCAGGAGCAACAAGGACGTTCTTCTGTTGAAGAGGCGGCGCCGTCTACGCCACCTCGTGTTTTCCGAATGCCTTTCGTTCAGGCGATTACCGACACGCCTATTCCCACGAGCGTGGTTCCGGTTAAGGCTGTCTTTACCGGCGTGGAGGATCCAGAGGCTCATCTGACCACGTTCCATACGCAGATGATGCTGTCGGGAGGGTCAGACGCCGTCTACTGCAAGATGTTCGTGAGTACGCTCCAGGGAACGGCGATGGAGTGGTTTGTGAGCCTGCCTAACGGCCACATAACCAATTTTCAACAATTCTCAAAGATCTTCGTTGAACAGTACATTGTGAATAAGGCACCGCCCAGGGTGTCCTATGATCTGTTTGATATAAGGCAGTACCATGGGGAGTCCCTCAGAGACTACCTCAATCGCTTCGGAGCGCAGATGGTCAGATCGCCGGCCAAGGATGAAGAAATGCTGGTCTATGCCTTCAAGAAGGGCGTGCAGCCAGGGCCATTCTGCGAGGCCTTGATCAGGGCTCATCCAGCGACGTTTGCTGAAGTCAGGCGACTTGCGGTGGCCCACATCGCCGACGAAAGTGAAGTCGCCGAGAAGAGAGGCAGCGTGGCTCCCGCCAGGCCACGCGCCCAGACCAGGATCCAGCCGCAGAGGGTGCTGGAAACGGCGGCGGCGGCCAGAAAAGACCAGAGGACTCGCCATCCTTACGACAGGAGAAACAAGGGAAGAAGCCAAGCGCGCCAACAACCAGCACGCCAGCAACCAGCACGCCGGGAGTACAATCGCCCGCCTAAGCACAAATTCGTCATGGGACTAGCGGACCTGATCGCTATCCCTAACATATCTGCTAGGTTGAAGGCGCCCGAGAAGGTGGGCGACAAGGTGCTGGGGTCAAAGCCGGACGCCTGGTGCGAGTTCCACCAATGTTTTGGCCACACCTTGGACTCGTGTTTGTCTTTGGGGTATCAGCTCGACGATCTGGTTAAGAGCGGGTTCCTAAATGACTATCTGCTGGATAGAAGGACGGGGGGAGCGTCGAGTTCCCAGCCAGCAGGTGGAGAAGCCCAGCAACACGAGATGCCTATCCACGGGGAGATCCACACCATTGCAGGGGGTTTCTCAGGTGGTGGATGCACCGCATCGCAGAGGAAAAAGTACGCGCGATCGGTGATGACAGTGGACATGTTTGAAGATCACTCGCCGGAAGTGGACATCACGTTCACCAAGCAGGATCTTAGGGACGTTGTGCCTCATGACAACGATCCCATAGTTATTTCGTTGGTCACAGCAGGGAGGAAGGTCCACAGAGTTCTGGTGGACCAAGGAAGCTCGGCAGATGTGATGTTCTGGCCGACTTTCACGCAGCTGGAATTGCCCCTTGACCAGCTAAGGCCCTATGGAGGGTGCTTATATGGGTTCGCTGGCGACCAGGTGGAGGTCAGGGGGTACATTGAGCTGAGAACCACGTTTACAGATGAGGCTGGGTCGAGGACGGAGAAAATCAAGTACATCATCGTAAACGCCCCTTCAGCATATAACATCCTGTTGGGAAGGGTGTGCTGATTGGTTTACACTTGTCCATTTCAAATTTCTTCAACAAATCCTTGCAATACTTAGCTTGACTCAAGAAAATGCCATCCTTGAGTTGTTTGACCTGCAAACCTAGAAAGTAGTTCAACTCACCCATCATTGACATTTCAAACTCACTCTTCATGACTTTCACGAAAGCTTCACACAATTCTCCATTGTTTGATCCAAAAATGATGTCATCCACATATACTTGGACTAGAATTGAGTCATCTCCTTTCTTCTTAATGAACAAGGTCTTATCCGATGTGCCTCTGTCATAGCCTTGTGAGGTGAGAAAATCACTTAGCCTCTCATACCATTGCCTAGGAGCTTGCTTGAGTCCGTAGAGAGCCTTTTGGAGTTTGAACACATATTCTGGATGTTGATGGTCTTCAAAACCTGGTGGTTGTGAAACAAATACCTCTTCATTTATATAGCCATTTAGAAAGGCACTCTTCACGTCCATTTGAAATAGCTTGAACCCTTTGATGCAGGAAAAGGCAAGCAGCAGTCTAACAGCTTCTAACCGAGCCACTGGTGCATATGTCTCATAATAGTCTATTCCTTCTTCTTGATTGTACCCTTTAGCTACAAGCCTAGCCTTGTTTCTGGTGATCACTCCATGCTCATCCATTTTGTTTCTAAATACCCATTTTGTTCCAATAACATTCATCTCAGGTATTCTAGGAACAAGAGTCCAGACCTCATTAAGAGCAAACTGATTCAGTTCCTCTTGCATAGCTAAAATCCAGTTGCTGTCCTTGAGAGCTTCCTTCAAATTCTTGGGTTCAACTTGAGATACAAATGCCATTGCTTCACAGAAATTGTTCAAGGATTTTCTAGTTGACACTCCTTTCTCAATGATCCCAATGACATTATCAAGGGTTAAGTCTCTTGGGGTTTTCCACTCTTTTGGCAAACCTGCAGCTGCAGTAGATTCTTGTATAGCATGTGTATCAGCAGTATCAAAATAAATCGATTCATTTTGATTTAAAACAGATTTAAATTCATTACTGTCAGGTTCATCAGCAGTTTTAGATAGGCTATGATCAGTTTCATCAAAAACAACATGCATTGATTCTTCTACTATAAGCAACCTTTTATTGAAGACTCTATATGCATGACCATTCAAAGCATAACCAATGTGCACACCTTCATCAGATTTAGCATCAAACTTACCATGATTTTCTTTGCCATTATTCAGTACAAAACATTTACACCCAAATACTCTAAGGTGACTTACACTAGGTTTTCTGCCCTTATACAATTCATATGGGGTTTTCTTAAGAATTGGTCTTATTAAGGTCCTATTTAAGACATACCCTGCAGTATAAACAGCATCAGCCCAAAAATACTTAGGAAGCTTAGATTCATTTAACATAGTTCTAGCAAGTTCCTCTAGTGATCTATTTTTCCTTTCAACTACACCATTTTGTTGGGGTGTCCTAGGGGCTGAAAAGGTGTGAGTTATCCCATGCTTCTCACAGAACCTCTCAAACTTAGCATTTTGAAACTCTCCCCCATGATCACTTCGAATAGATTTTATGCAGCAACCATTTTCATTTTGCAGAATTTTTGCTAATTTCTTAAAGGCAGAATAAGCATCATGTTTATGTGCAAGAAATAAAGTCCATGTAAATCTAGAGTAATCATCCACAACAACTAAAGCATACAAATTTCCAGCCAAGCTAGCAACTCTAGATGGACCAAATAAGTCCATATGTAACACATCCAATGGATTTTTGGTAGAGACAATATCCTTTAACTTGAAAGAGGATTTGATTTGTTTACCTTTCACACAAGCATCACAAAGCCTGTTGTCCTGAAATTTAATGTTAGGTAAACCAGAAACTAAATCTTTAGATTTCAATTTATTCAAGTGATTTGTGTGTATGTGAGCTAACCTCCTGTGCCACAACCAAGACTCATCACTTCTGGACAGCAAACACTCATTTGAAGAGTTAGTTTCCATGATATTCAACAAGTAAATGTTATTCACTCTCTTACCAGTAAACAGTGCCTTACTAGATGAATTACTTGAGATTGTGCAGCCACTTGACTCAAAATTCACTTTGTATCCTTTGTCACAAAGCTGACTTATGCTGAGAAGATTATGCTTAAGTCCTTCTACATACAGCACATTCTCAATGGTTGTTGAATTTCCTGTTCCAACAGTTCCTCTGCCCAAAATTCTCCCTCGGTTATTGTCACCATAGGTCACATGTCCTTCTGCTTTGAGCTTTAGGCTAGTGAACTTTGTAAGATCTCCAGTCATATGCTTGGAACAGCCACTGTCCAAGTACCACTGGTTCTTCTTGCTTCCAATCTGCAAAACAGAATAAAAAATATACAAATGGTACCCTTTTCAGTATAGGGTCCAGCACAGATTAACACCTTCTCTTTGGTAGCCACTTAGCTAAGTTCTTAGGCACAAGATGTCTTCTAGCAATGCAAGACCTAGATGTATGACCAGATTTCATGCAGTAAAAACAAGTTACATGAGATGCCTTTTTGCCACTGTTAAAAGCTGAAAAAACTGATTTTGCTGGAACAAAAAAACTTGAAAGCTTTTTGACATTGGTTGTATTTCCAGGGATATAACCAAGTCCATTCTTATTGAAAACAGCATTCTGTGATCCAAGAAGAGACTCAAGGTTTTCTCTTCCCTTGGTGAAATTGGAAAGGGTTTTCAGCAAATATTCCACTTGTTTTTCCAATCTTTTGCAGTTTTCACAGTTTTTAATAGAGGCATGCAAGCAAGTCAGTTCAAGGCTTACCAAATCTGTTTTGGCCTTATGCAATTCTTCCTCAAGTGTTTTTACTTTAGGTGCAAGCACATTATTTACCTTTTGCAGTTTATTGCATATTACAGCTAGCCTATTGGCTTCCTCATGTGTTTCCTTGAAGGCAGCAAGCAAATCATCATAGTTATCAGAATCAGCAGAAAAATTACTTACTGATTCAGAGCTTGACTCCTCATCCTTCATCATAAAACACAGATTGTTCTCCTCATGTTCTGTTGAAGAACTGCTAGTTGAGGAAACTTCATTTTCCTCCCATGAGATGTAGGCTCTTCTTCCTTTGTTCCTTTCAAATTTCTTGCTGGCAGATTTGTCCTTAGTTTGATTGTCTGGACAATCTGTTTTGATATGCCCTGTTTTGCCACATCCAAAGCAAGTATATTTAGAGGAATTTAAATCATTGGGTTTAGGATACCTTCTTTTCTGCTGGTTCCTATTTTTGCTTTTCTTCCTCAAAAATTTGCTGAATCTTTTTGTAAGAAGGTTGATTGTATCATCATCTTCAGCATCTTCCTTTTCTTCCTTGATCTCATCCAATTCAGTTGCTTTCAGTGCCAAACCTTTGGGTTTCCTCTCTGTTGTTTCCTGTTCTTTAAGTCTTTTAAGCTCTAACTCATGCTCCATCAGCTTTCCAAACAGTGCAGTAGTTCCCAATTTTGACAGATCACGGCTTTCAGAGATAGCTGTCACCTTTGGTTGCCAGCTTCTGTCGAGGCACTTCAATATCTTTATGTTGAGCTCCTCTTTATCAAATTCTTTTCCCAAGCCAGTGAGGTGATTCACAATGTGGGTGAATCTTTTTTGCACATCAGCAATGTTCTCTCCGGGTTGCATTCTGAACAGCTCATACTCTTGGATGAGTGCATGTTTCGTTGACCTTTTTACATCCTCAGTCCCTTCATGAGTCACTTCTAAGACTTCCCACATCTCCTTTGCTGACTTACATTCAGATATTCTGAAGAACTCGTCCATTGTCAATGCAGAAGTTATGATATTCTTGGCCACAAGATCATGTTGAGCTTTTCTCCTTTCAGTATCATTCCACTCTGATCTTGGCTTTTCAACTTGTTCATCTTTGACAATCTGCATTGGCACATAAGGTCCATTGACCACAGCTTCCCAAATTAATGCATCAATGGATTCCATAAAAATTCTCATTCTAACTTTCCAAAATGCATAATTCAATCCATTAAACATAGGTGGTCTATTTACAGCAGAACCCTCAGCAAAAAGCACATTAAACTCAGACATTTTTACAAACAACTTGATTAAACTACAAGTCCCAGCTCTTGATACCAATTCTTGGTTATAATAGTGCCAAAGTTCAAGAGGGGGGGTGAATTGACCTTTTAAAACTTTCTCGCAGAAACAGTGTTTAACACAGTTTTACAGAAAATAAATCGATTTATGTGAAAATGAACAGATTTATTTCAGCACTTTTTTTGTTTGAAAAGCTTTTAATTCAGCAAGGTTAATCTCAAGATTATGCAGATAAAATTTCCAAATGCACACACACAGATATCAGATTGAAAAGCAGTGTAACACAAAAAAAACAGCAAACCTTAATTCCAATTCGTGTGATTCAGGTCCAGTTAAGGGCTTGACAATTAGTGAGACAATCTATTACACACAACCTGTTTTATTAGCCTTTAACAGATTATCAGTGTTCTTATTGAAACCAAACAGTTTTTCAGAAACCAAGAACAATGAATCCCAGAACAGCAAGCTTCAACTTTAAGCAATTTGTTTAAGGTTCAATTAATAGCATTGACAGTTTCTTAAGCAGCCTATCACAGTCAGTCTGTTCAAATGGTTTTTAGCAGATTGTATACGCTCTTATCAGATTCAAACACCTTTTTCAGAAATCAAGAACAGTATGCACAGTGCCCAGAAAGAACAGATTTATTTTCAATTGAACAGATTTATTTCTTTGCTGTTTTATCAATTATGCATAAACGAAATTGCAGAGAGAGAGAGAGAATGAACACAAGCAATTATACTGGTTCACTCAACCTGAGCTACATCCAGTCTTCACCAACAACAGGTGGAATTCACTAACACACAGTACAATCAAGTACACTTCCCACTGTTCTTGAAACCTACAAGAACTTAGGTACTCTTGCTGAAAAAACCTATTTCAGCACTCACACACACACATCCACTCTCCAAGAACACCTATCAAGAAGAGGATTCAACCAAACTATTACAAGTAATAAGAAGTGAAACGACTACACCTGATTGAGGTAACAAAGATTAGCCTTAAACCAGTAGGCAAGATTGCTAGAACAGTAGCTGCACCTCACATCAAGCTTTTGGAACCAAACCAAGAACAAGCACTTTGTGATTTTCGAAATCTTTGAAGAACAAATGCTAATCCTTGAAAACACTTAACTCTCTGCTGTCAAAACTTGTTTTTGCAAATGTATAAACTGTTTGAATCGTTGTTAAACTCAGAAAACAAGTTTGCATTTTATGGAAAGCCAGCTTATAACAGATTTTTGAAAAACAGTTAAAGCTGTTATAAAATGAACAGATTGAAAATAAAACGAACAGATTTATTTTCAAAAAGGAGTTAGAGAATCTGTTAAGTGAGGAGACTTAGTCAACCATTCTGGTGCAGAGATAAAACTGAAAACGTTTAAGCTTGTCATGGCACCAGAGAGAAAAAGAATCTATTCATTTACAGATGAACAGATTTATTTTTCAAAACGAAAACAGAGAAGGTTTAACTATTTGAAACTCAGTCGTTTTGAAAAGAAGAAGACTTAGTCAAAATACCTGATGCACAAAATCAAATTTTTACAAGACTTTAGCCAAGGCATCAGTGAAGAAAATGAATTTGTTTATTTAGAAAAGAACAGATTTATTTTTATGCAGTAAACGTGTTTTTGTGTAAAACATGTGAAAACAGTTTAAGAAACCTTATGCTTGTTCTTATCACATGGCCAGTGGTTATGAGGTGAGTTACTCAGCAAAAAGCTACTCTTAGACAACCTCTAAGCACTAACTAAGACATACTTAAAGCAAAGCACAAATACATGGAAAGTACATAAATGTCTTCATCAAACACAACATACAAGTCTTCATCAAACACAACATACAAGTCTTCATCAAACACAATCTTGAAGGGGCAGCAACCATCTTCAACAATCTCCCCCTGTTTGATGGAGACAAATCCCCATAGCTAACCTCATAGCATTGTTGATTTAAGTACCTGCACTGCACCAGACTTTAAACCAGAAAACAGCAATATTGCATAACATACAGAATTTGTTTAAAGGTGCAGAATCAACTCCCTGTTTCAGCTAGCATCACCTAGCATGGTGAGCTATTTTTCTCCCCCTTTGGATTCATCAAACAACATATAAGCATAGGGAATAAAGGGATATAAAGCAGAAACCACAATCATAATAGTTCAGAAACAGAAAACCAAATTGTTCAGCATTACAGAAACTTGAAAACTGATAAAGAAAGCATTCAAAACAGAAAACTACTGATTCTTGTAGTAAAGCTCTGCAAGCTGTGCCTGAACCCCTTCAATCTGATCATCAAGGTGTTGGAACCTTGCATGAGTAGTCTCAAAGTGTGCCCTTTGTTCTGCAGACATGACATCAAGACGGTACAGCACTTGCCTCTCAAACATAGACATTGGTTCTCCACGGTATTCTGGACTTTGATAGGCAACTATGGCATTTGCAGCAACTTCCTCATGTTCAGATTGGGCAGCAGGTGAGTCATCATCCATAGAAACAGCTTCATCCACATCCTCATGTTCTGCTTGAGAGTCCTTCTCCTTGAGAACCACC
This sequence comes from Phaseolus vulgaris, assembly GCF_000499845.2. Classification (NCBI taxonomy): domain Eukaryota; kingdom Viridiplantae; phylum Streptophyta; class Magnoliopsida; order Fabales; family Fabaceae; genus Phaseolus; species Phaseolus vulgaris. The sequence goes on along the minus strand of NC_023749.2, from coordinate 34,748,558 downwards.
CACTTGTTTTCAATTTTGTGAAAACCCATTTTGGTGAGAGTTGAAGTATCAATCTCACTTACAGCTTTGATAAGGTCATTTCTCTCATTTGTAACATCAATACCAAAGTAATCAATTAATTTGGAAAACAAGAATAGCATAGGGAAATCTGTAATCAGCCAACCTTTTTGACTTGAGCATGTGTTCATTGACAATGAACACCCAGTTTACCTTAATCTGGTTCATGATGCAATATAGGAGAATGAGATCCTCTTCATGTAAGACAGCATGGTTTGTCCCTCTTGGAATCAGTTGCCAAGCTATGATGTATGCAACTAGACGTGGAGTGAGGTTCAAATGCCCTGCATGGAATCTGTTTATGCTCTCTGTAGGATTCCTCATGCAACTTTTGTAATATTGCAGCTTGTTGAATTCTGAAATTCCACTAGTATTTCCTTTCCCTACTTTCAGTCCAACATATTTTATTCCAGCCACAGAATTCCACACCTCACTTGTGATCTTCATCTTTGTCCCTTTCACATAAGAGACAACATTCTTCCCATCCAATGTGAGGTTAGTATAAAACACCTTAACCAAGTCAGGATAGACATTACCCGTTAATTCCAGCATCTTTTTCAGTTTCTGGTGCTTCAACACAGCCCTTGTTTCTACCAATTTTTCAGATTTCAGCCAGTTGAAATCCAGCACCTTGGGTATGTTGATCTGCTTTCTGCTTGTTTCATGAATGTAGGCATTGATGCCTTCTTCATTTCCAGCGAACCATCCTTCTAACACACCTTGAGAAGTGGTTTGCTTTCCCTTGCCTTTCTGTTTTTGTCTTGAAGACGAAGCCATGTTAACCTGAATTCTTTTCTTGATTTCAAATGGTGAGAATAGAAAGAGAATGGCCAATGTGGGTAGCAAGTATTCACACAGATTTATAGCAGAATAAATGGATTGATATGGCAGTTATGAGTAGATATGCATGAAGATATTATGCTTCTGAATTTTGTGCAGAGAATCTTTGAAAATATGCACCAAATCTTTAGGGTCACGATGCATACACTCAAATTCTTATTGAGCACCCAAACCATCAAATCGGTTACATAACCATGACCAAAACCGTCAAAGGTACAGAGGTTAATGCCCACTAAATCAGTCAAGCAGTCAAAGATCAGAATTTCTCTTTCCTAGTCATCAATGCATATCAGTGCAGAAAATAAACACATTTAATTGCGAATAAACAGATTTAATTTTTCACTGCTAGGTACAATTGACATTTATAATACCCAATTCATTAAGCAGAAAATTAAACCTATCTTTGGCTAATGGTTTCGTGAACAAATCAGCAAGTTGTAAATCAGTACCAATGAACTTAATATCACATGTTCCATTAGATATGTGTTCCCTTAGAAAATGATGCCTTATTTCAATGTGTTTGGTTCTTGAATGCATGACAGGATTTTTGGTTTAAGTTGATTGCACTTGTATTATCACACAGCAGAGGTATATGGTTAAGTAAGATACCAAAATCATTCAATTGTTGTCTTAGCCATATAGTTTGAGCACAGCAACTCCCTGCTGCAATGTATTCTGCTTCAGCAGTGGAAAGAGCTACACAAGCCTGCTTTTTGCATTGCCATGAGATCAAGCTTGATCCAAGCAAATGACAGGTTCCACTTGTGCTCTTCCTATCAATTTTGCAACCTGCAAAATCTGAATCAGAATAACCAGTTAAGCTTAATGAAATATTACCTGGATACCACAAGCCAACTTCTTTAGTTCCTTGCAAATACTTCAAAATCCTTTTGACAGCATTGTAGTGTGATTCTTTAGGAGCAGATTGAAACCTTGCACACATGCACACTGCAAACATTATATCTGGCCTGCTGGCAGTAAGATACAACAGTGATCCTATGAGTCCTCTGTATTTGGTTTCATCAACAGAAATTCCAGCTTCATCATGATCCAAACGACAGCTTGTTGAGAAGGGTGTGCTGATTGGTTTACACTTGTCCATTTCAAATTTCTTCAGCAAATCCTTGCAATACTTAGCTTGACTCAAGAAAATGCCATCCTTGAGTTGTTTGACCTGCAAACCTAGAAAGTAGTTCAACTCACCCATCATTGACATTTCAAACTCACTCTTCATGACTTTCACGAAAGCTTCACACAATTCTCCATTGTTTGATCCAAAAATGATGTCATCCACATATACTTGGACTAGAATTGAGTCATCTCCTTTCTTCTTAATGAACAAGGTCTTATCCGATGTGCCTCTGTCATAGCCTTGTGAGGTGAGAAAATCACTTAGCCTCTCATACCATTGCCTAGGAGCTTGCTTGAGTCCGTAGAGAGCCTTTTGGAGTTTGAACACATATTCTGGATGTTGATGGTCTTCAAAACCTGGTGGTTGTGAAACAAATACCTCTTCATTTATATAGCCATTTAGAAAGGCACTCTTCACGTACATTTGAAATAGCTTGAACCCTTTGATGCAGGAAAAGGCAAGCAGCAGTCTAACAGCTTCTAACCGAGCCACTGGTGCATATGTCTCATAATAGTCTATTCCTTCTTCTTGATTGTACCCTTTAGCTACAAGCCTAGCCTTGTTTCTGGTGATCACTCCATGCTCATCCATTTTGTTTCTAAATACCCATTTTGTTCCAATAACATTCATCTCAGGTATTCTAGGAACAAGAGTCCAGACCTCATTAAGAACAAACTGATTCAGTTCCTCTTGCATAGCTAAAATCCAGTTGCTGTCCTTGAGAGCTTCCTTCAAATTCTTGGGTTCAACTTGAGATACAAATGCCATTGCTTCACAGAAATTGTTCAAGGATTTTCTAGTTGACACTCCTTTCTCAATGATCCCAATGACATTATCAAGGGTTAAGTCTCTTGGGGTTTTCCACTCTTTTGGCAAACCTGCAGCTGCAGTAGATTCTTGTATAGCATGTGTATCAGCAGTATCAAAATAAATCGATTCATTTTGATTTAAAACAGATTTAAATTCATTACTGTCAGGTTCATCAGCAGTTTTAGATAGGCTATGATCAGTTTCATCAAAAACAACATGCATTGATTCTTCTACTATAAGCAACCTTTTATTGAAGACTCTATATGCATGACCATTCAAAGCATAACCAATGTGCACACCTTCATCAGATTTAGCATCAAACTTACCATGATTTTCTTTGCCATTATTCAGTACAAAACATTTACACCCAAATACTCTAAGGTGACTTACACTAGGTTTTCTGCCCTTATACAATTCATATGGGGTTTTCTTAAGAATTGGTCTTATTAAGGTCCTATTTAAGATATACCCTGCAGTATAAACAGCATCAGCCCAAAAATACTTAGGAAGCTTAGATTCATTTAACATAGTTCTAGCAAGTTCCTCTAGTGATCTATTTTTCCTTTCAACTACACCATTTTGTTGGGGTGTCTTAGGGGCTGAAAAGGTGTGAGTTATCCCATGCTTCTCACAGAACCTCTCAAACTTAGCATTTTGAAACTCTCCCCCATGATCACTTCGAATAGATTTTATGCAGCAACCATTTTCATTTTGCAGAATTTTTGCTAATTTCTTAAAGGCAGAATAAGCATCATGTTTATGTGCAAGAAATAAAGTCCATGTAAATCTAGAGTAATCATCCACAACAACTAAAGCATACAAATTTCCAGCCAAGCTAGCAACTCTAGATGGACCAAATAAGTCCATATGTAACACATCCAATGGATTTTTGGTAGAGACAATATCCTTTAACTTGAAAGAGGATTTGATTTGTTTACCTTTCACACAAGCATCACAAAGCCTGTTGTCCTGAAATTTAATGTTAGGTAAACCAGAAACTAAATCTTTAGATTTCAATTTATTCAAGTGATTTGTGTGTATGTGAGCTAACCTCCTGTGCCACAACCAAGACTCATCACTTCTGGACAGCAAACACTCATTTGAAGAGTTAGTTTCCATGATATTCAACAAGTAAATGTTATTCACTCTCTTACCAGTAAACAGTGCCTTACTAGATGAATTACTTGAGATTGTGCAGCCACTTGACTCAAAATTCACTTTGTATCCTTTGTCACAAAGCTGACTTATGCTGAGAAGATTATGCTTAAGTCCTTCTACATACAGCACATTCTCAATGGTTGTTGAATTTCCTGTTCCAACAGTTCCTCTGCCCAAAATTCTCCCTCGGTTATTGTCACCATAGGTCACATGTCCTTCTGCTTTGAGCTTTAGGCTAGTGAACTTTGTAAGATCTCCAGTCATATGCTTGGAACAGCCACTGTCCAAGTACCACTGGTTCTTCTTGCTTCCAATCTGCAAAACAGAATAAAAAATATACAAATGGTACCCTTTTCAGTATAGGGTCCAGCACAGATTAACACCTTCTCTTTGGTAGCCACTTAGCTAAGTTCTTAGGCACAAGATGTCTTCTAGCAATGCAAGACCTAGATGTATGACCAGATTTCATGCAGTAAAAACAAGTTACATGAGATGCCTTTTTGCCACTGTTAAAAGCTGAAAAAACTGATTTTGCTGGAACAAAAAAACTTGAAAGCTTTTTGACATTGGTTGTATTTCCAGGGATATAACCAAGTCCATTCTTATTGAAAACAGCATTCTGTGATCCAAGAAGAGACTCAAGGTTTTCTCTTCCCTTGGTGAAATTGGAAAGGGTTTTCAGCAAATATTCCACTTGTTTTTCCAATCTTTTGCAGTTTTCACAGTTTTTAATAGAGGCATGCAAGCAAGTCAGTTCAAGGCTTACCAAATCTGTTTTGGCCTTATGCAATTCTTCCTCAAGTGTTTTTACTTTAGGTGCAAGCACATTATTTACCTTTTGCAGTTTATTGCATATTACAGCTAGCCTATTGGCTTCCTCATGTGTTTCCTTGAAGGCAGCAAGCAAATCATCATAGTTATCAGAATCAGCAGAAAAATTACTTACTGATTCAGAGCTTGACTCCTCATCCTTCATCATAAAACACAGATTGTTCTCCTCATGTTCTGTTGAAGAACTGCTAGTTGAGGAAACTTCATTTTCCTCCCATGAGATGTAGGCTCTTCTTCCTTTGTTCCTTTCAAATTTCTTGCTGGCAGATTTGTCCTTAGTTTGATTGTCTGGACAATCTGTTTTGATATGCCCTGTTTTGCCACATCCAAAGCAAGTATATTTAGAGGAATTTAAATCATTGGGTTTAGGATACCTTCTTTTCTGCTGGTTCCTATTTTTGCTTTTCTTCCTCAAAAATTTGCTGAATCTTTTTGTAAGAAGGTTGATTGTATCATCTTCAGCATCTTCCTTTTCTTCCTTGATCTCATCCAATTCAGTTGCTTTCAGTGCCAAACCTTTGGGTTTCCTCTCTGTTGTTTCCTGTTCTTTAAGTCTTTTAAGCTCTAACTCATGCTCCATCAGCTTTCCAAACAGTGCAGTAGTTCCCAATTTTGACAGATCACGGCTTTCAGAGATAGCTGTCACCTTTGGTTGCCAGCTTCTGTCGAGGCACTTCAATATCTTTATGTTGAGCTCCTCTTTATCAAATTCTTTTCCCAAGCCAGTGAGGTGATTCACAATGTGGGTGAATCTTTTTTGCACATCAGCAATGTTCTCTCCGGGTTGCATTCTGAACAGCTCATACTCTTGGATGAGTGCATGTTTCGTTGACCTTTTTACATCCTCAGTCCCTTCATGAGTCACTTCTAAGACTTCCCACATCTCCTTTGCTGACTACATTCAGATATTCTGAAGAACTCGTCCATTGTCAATGCAGAAGTTATGATATTCTTGGCCACAAGATCATGTTGAGCTTTCTCCTTTCAGTATCATTCCACTCTGATCTTGGCTTTTCAACTTGTTCATCTTGACAATCTGCATTGGCACATAAGGTCCATTGACCACAGCTTCCCAAATTAATGCATCAATGGATCCATAAAAATTCTCATTCTAACTTTCCAAAATGCATAATTCAATCCATTAAACATAGGTGGTCTATTTACAGCAGAACCCTCAGCAAAAAGCACATTAAACTCAGACATTTTTACAAACAACTTGATTAAACTACAAGTCCCAGCTCTTGATACCAATTCTTGGTTATAATAGTGCCAAAGTCAAGAGGGGGGTGAATTGACCTTTTAAAACTTCTCGCAGAAACAGTGTTTAACACAGTTTTACAGAAAATAAATCGATTTATGTGAAAATGAACAGATTTATTTCAGCACTTTTTTTGTTTGAAAAGCTTTTAATTCAGCAAGGTTAATCTCAAGATTATGCAGATAAAATTTCCAAATGCACACACACAGATATCAGATTGAAAAGCAGTGTAACACAAAAAAAACAGCAAACCTTAATTCCAATCGTGTGATTCAGGTCCAGTTAAGGGCTTGACAATTAGTGAGACAATCTATTACACACAACCTGTTTATTAGCCTTTAACAGATTATCAGTGTTCTTATTGAAACCAAACAGTTTTCAGAAACCAAGAACAATGAATCCCAGAACAGCAAGCTTCAACTTTAAGCAATTTGTTTAAGGTTCAATTAATAGCATTGACAGTTTCTTAAGCAGCCTATCACAGTCAGTCTGTTCAAATGGTTTTTAGCAGATTGTATACGCTCTTATCAGATTCAAACACCTTTTTAGAAATCAAGAACAGTATGCACAGTGCCCAGAAAGAACAGATTATTTTCAATTGAACAGATTTATTTCTTTGCTGTTTTATCAATTATGCATAAACGAAATTGCAGAGAGAGAGAGAGAATGAACACAAGCAATTATACTGGTTCACTCAACCTGAGCTACATCCAGTCTTCACCAACAACAGGTGGAATTCACTAACACACAGTACAATCAAGTACACTTCCCACTGTTCTTGAAACCTACAAGAACTTAGGTACTCTTGCTGAAAAAACCTATTTCACACTCACACACACACATCCACTCTCCAAGAACACCTATCAAGAAGAGATTCAACCAAACTATTACAAGTAATAAGAAGTGAAACGACTACACCTGATTGAGGTAACAAAGATTAGCCTTAAACCAGTAGGCAAGATTGCTAGAACAGTAGCTGCACCTCACATCAAGCTTTTGGAACCAAACCAAGAACAAGCATTTGTGATTTCGAAATCTTTGAAGAACAAATGCTAATCCTTGAAAACACTTAACTCTCTGCTGTCAAAACTTGTTTTTGCAAATGTATAAACTGTTTGAATCGTTGTAAACCAGAAAACAAGTTTGCATTTTATGGAAAGCCAGCTTATAACAGATTTTGAAAAACAGTTAAAGCTGTTATAAAATGAACAGATTGAAAATAAAACGAACAGATTTATTTTCAAAAAGGAGTTAGAGAATCTGTTAAGTGAGGAGACTTAGTCAACCATTCTGGTGCAGAGATAAAACTGAAAACGTTTAAGCTTGTCATGGCACCAGAGAGAAAAAGAATCTATTCATTTACAGATGAACAGATTTATTTTCAAAACGAAAACAGAGAAGTTTAACTATTGAAACTCAGTCGTTTTGAAAAGAAGAAGACTTAGTCAAAATACCTGATGCACAAAATCAAATTTTTACAAGACTTTAGCCAAGGCATCAGTGAAGAAAATGAATTTGTTTATTTAGAAAAGAACAGATTTATTTTTATGCAGTAAACGTGTTTTTGTGTAAAACATGTGAAAACAGTTTAAGAAACCTTATGCTTGTTCTTATCACATGGCCAGTGGTTATGAGGTGAGTTACTCAGCAAAAAGCTACTCTTAGACAACCTCTAAGCACTAACTAAGACATACTTAAAGCAAAGCACAAATACATGGAAAGTACATAAATGTCTTCATCAAACACAACATACAAGTCTTCATCAAACACAACATACAAGTCTTCATCAAACACAATCTTGAAGGGGCAGCAACCATCTTCAACAATCTCCCCCTGTTTGATGGAGACAAATCCCCATAGCTAACCTCATAGCATTGTTGATTTAAGTACCTGCACTGCACCAGACTTTAAACCAGAAAACAGCAATATTGCATAACATACAAATTTGTTTAAAGGTGCAGAATCAACTCCCTGTTTCAGCTAGCATCACCTAGCATGGTGAGCTATTTTTCTCCCCCTTTGGATTCATCAAACAACATATAAGCATAGGGAATAAAGGGATATAAAGCAGAAACCACAATCATAATAGTTCAGAAACAGAAAACCAAATTGTTCAGCATTACAGAAACTTGAAAACTGATAAAGAAAGCATTCAAAACAGAAAACTACTGATTCTTGTAGTAAAGCTCTGCAAGCTGTGCCTGAACCCCTTCAATCTGATCATCAAGGTGTTGGAACCTTGCATGAGTAGTCTCAAAGTGTGCCCTTTGTTCTGCAGACATGACATCAAGACGGTACAGCACTTGCCTCTCAAACATAGACATTGGTTCTCCACGTATTCTGGACTTTGATAGGCAACTATGGCATTTGCAGCAACTTCCTCATGTTCAGATTGGGCAGCAGGTGAGTCATCATCCATAGAAACAGCTTCATCCACATCCTCATGTTCTGCTTGAGAGTCCTTCTCCTTGAGAACCACCCACTTGTTTTCAATTTTGTGAAAACCCATTTTGGTGAGAGTTGAAGTATCAATCTCACTTACAGCTTTGATAAGGTCATTTCTCTCATTTGTAACATCAATACCAAAGTAATCAATTAATTTGGAAAACAAGAATAGCATAGGGAAATCTGTAATCAGCCAACCTTTTGACTTGAGCATGTGTTCATTGACAATGAACACCCAGTTTACCTTAATCTGGTTCATGATGCAATATAGGAGAATGAGATCCTCTTCATGTAAGACAGCATGGTTTGTCCCTCTTGGAATCAGTTGCCAAGCTATGATGTATGCAACTAGACGTGGAGTGAGTTCAAATGCCCTGCATGGAATCTGTTTATGCCTCTGTAGGATTCCTCATGCAACTTTGTAATATTGCAGCTTGTTGAATTCTGAAATTCCACTAGTATTTCCTTTCCCTACTTCAGTCCAACATATTTTATTCCAGCCACAGAATTCCACACCTCACTTGTGATCTTCATCTTTGTCCCTTTCACATAAGAGACAACATTCTTCCCATCCAATGTGAGGTTAGTATAAAACACCTTAACCAAGTCAGGATAGACATTACCCGTTAATTCCAGCATCTTTTCAGTTTCTGGTGCTTCAACACAGCCCTTGTTTCTACCAATTTTTCAGATTTCAGCCAGTTGAAATCCAGCACCTTGGTATGTTGATCTGCTTTCTGCTTGTTTCATGAATGTAGGCATTGATGCCTTCTTCATTTCCAGCGAACCATCCTTCTAACACACCTTGAGAAGTGGTTTGCTTTCCCTGCCTTTCTGTTTGTCTGAAGACGAAGCCATGTTAACCTGAATTCTTTTCTTGATTTCAAATGGTGAGAATAGAAAGAGAATGGCCAATGTGGGTAGCAAGTATTCACACAGATTATAGCAGAATAAATGGATTGATATGGCAGTTAATGAGTAGATATGCATGAAGATATTATGCTTCTGAATTTTGTGCAGAGAATCTTTGAAAATATGCACCAAATCTTTAGGGTCACGATGCATACACTCAAATTCTTATTGAGCACCCAAACCATCAAATCGGTTACATACCATGACCAAAACCGTCAAAGGTACAGAGGTTAATGCCCACTAAATCAGTCAAGCAGTCAAAGATCAGAATTTCTCTTTCCTAGTCATCAATGCATATCAGTGCAGAAAATAAACACATTTAATGCGAATAAACAGATTTAATTTTCACTGCTAGGTACAATTGACATTTAAATACCCAATCATTAAGCAGAAAATTAAACCTATCTTTGGCTAATGGTTTCGTGAACAAATCAGCAAGTTGTAAATCAGTACCAATGAACTTAATATCACATGTTCCATTAGATAGTGTTCCCTTAGAAAATGATGCCTATTTCAATGTTTGGTTCTTGAATGCATGACAGATTTTGGTTAATTGATTGCACTGTATTATCACACAGCAGAGGTATATGGTTAAGTAAGATACCAAATCATTCAATTGTTGTCTTAGCCATATAGTTGACACAGCAACTCCCTGCTGCAATGTATTCTGCTTCAGCAGTGGAAAGAGCTACACAAGCCTGCTTTTTGCATTGCCATGAGATCAAGCTTGATCCAAGCAAATGACAGGTTCCACTGTGGCTCTTCCTATCAATTTGCAACCTGCAAAATCTGAATCAAATAACCAGTTAAGCTTAATGAAATATTACCTGGATACCACAAGCCAACTTCTTTAGTTCCTTGCAAATACTTCAAAATCCTTTTGACAGCATTGTAGTGTGATTCTTTAGGAGCAGATTGAAACCTTGCACACATGCACACTGCAAACATTATATCTGCCTGCTGGCAGTAAGATACAACAGTGATCCTATGAGTCCTCTGTATTTGGTTCATCAACAGAAATTCCAGCTTCATCATATCCAAACGACAGCTTGTTGAGAAGGGTGTGCTGATTGGTTTACACTTGTCCATTTCAAATTTCTTCAGCAAATCCTTGCAATACTTAGCTTGACTCAAGAAAATGCCATCCTTGAGTTGTTTGACCTGCAAACCTAGAAAGTAGTTCAACTCACCCATCATTGACATTTCAAACTCACTCTTCAATGACTTTCACGAAAGCTTCACACAATTCTCCATGTTTGATCCAAAAATGATGTCATCCACATATACTTGGACTAGAATTGAGTCATCTCCTTCTTCTTAATGAACAAGGTCTTATCCGATGTGCCTCTGTCATAGCTTGTGAGTGAAAAATCATTAGCCTCTCATACCATGCCTAGAGCTTGCTTGAGTCCGTAGAGAGCCTTTTGGAGTTTGAACACATATTCTGGAGTTGATGTCTTCAAAACCTGGTGGTTGTGAAACAAATACCTCTTCATTATATAGCCATTTAGAAAGGCACTCTTCACGTACATTTGAAATAGCTGAACCCTTTGATGCAGGAAAAGGCAAGCAGCAGTCTAACAGCTTCTAACCGAGCCACTGGTGCATATGTCCATAATAGTCTATCCTTCTTCTTGATTGTACCCTTTAGCTACAAGCCTAGCCTTGTTTCTGGTGATCACTCCATGCTCATCCATTTGTTTCTAAATACCCATTTGTTCCAATAACATTCATCTCAGGTATTCTAGGAACAAGAGTCCAGACCTCATTAAGAACAAACTGATTCAGTTCCTCTTGCATAGCTAAAATCCAGTTGCTGTCCTTGAGAGCTTCCTTCAAATTCTGGGTTCAACTTGAGATACAAATGCCATTGCTTCACAGAAATTGTTCAAGGATTTCTAGTTGACACTCCTTTCTCAATGATCCCAATGACATTATCAAGGTAAGTCCTTGGGGTTTTCCACTCTTTTGGCAAACCTGCAGCTGCAGTAGATTCTTGTATAGCATGTGTATCAGCAGTATCAAAATAAATCGATTCATTTTGATTTAAAACAGATTTAAATTCATTACTGTCAGGTTCATCAGCAGTTTAGATAGCTATGATCAGTTTCATCAAAAACACATGCATTGATTCTTCTACTATAGCAACCTTTTATTGAAGACCTATATGCATGACCATTCAAAGCATAACCAATGTGCACACCTTCATCAGATTTAGCATCAAACTTACCATGATTTTCTTTGCCATTATTCAGTACAAAACATTTACACCCAAATACTCTAAGGTGACTACACTAGGTTTTCTGCCCTTATACAATCATATGGGGTTTTCTTAAGAATTGGTCTTATTAAGGTCCTATTTAAGACATACCCTGCAGTATAAACAGCATCAGCCCAAAAATACTTAGGAAGCTTAGATCATTTAACATAGTTCTAGCAAGTTCCTCTAGTGATCTATTTTTCCTTTCAACTACACCATTTGTTGGGGTGTCTAGGGGCTGAAAAGGTTGAGTTATCCCATCTTCTCACAGAACCTCTCAAACTTAGCATTTTGAAACTCTCCCCCATGATCACTTCGAATAGATTTTATGCAGCAACCATTTTCATTTGCAGAATTTTTGCTAATTCTTAAAGGCAGAATAAGCATCAGTTTATGTGCAAGAAATAAAGTCCATGTAAATCTAGAGTAATCATCCACAACAACTAAAGCATACAAATTTCCAGCCAAGCTAGCAACTCTAGATGGACCAAATAAGTCCATATGTAACACATCCAATGGATTTTTGGTAGAGACAATATCCTTTAACTTGAAAGAGGATTTGATTTGTTTACCTTTCACACAAGCATCACAAAGCCTGTTGTCCTGAAATTTAATGTTAGGTAAACCAGAAACTAAATCTTTAGATTTCAATTTATTCAAGTGATTTGTGTGTATGTGAGCTAACCTCCTGTGCCACAACCAAGACTCATCACTTCTGGACAGCAAACACTCATTTGAAGAGTTAGTTTCCATGATATTCAACAAGTAAATGTTATTCACTCTCTTACCAGTAAACAGTGCTTACTAGATGAATTACTTGAGATTGTGCAGCCACTTGACTCAAAATTCACTTTGTATCCTTTGTCACAAAGCTGACTTATGCTGAGAAGATATGCTTAAGTCCTTCTACATACAGCACATTCTCAATGGTTGTGAATTCCTGTTCCAACAGTTCCTCTGCCCAAAATTCCCCTCGTTATTGTCACCATAGGTCACATGTCCTTCTGCTTTGAGCTTTAGCTAGTGAACTTTGTAAGATCTCCAGTCATATGCTTGGAACAGCCACTGTCCAAGTACCACTGGTTCTTCTTGCTTCCAATCTGCAAAACAGAATAAAAAATATACAAATGGTACCCTTTCAGTATAGGGTCCAGCACAGATTAACACCTTCTCTTTGGTAGCCACTTAGCTAAGTTCTTAGGCACAAGATGTCTTCTAGCAATGCAAGACCTAGATGTATGACCAGATTTCATGCAGTAAAAACAGTTACATGAGATGCCTTTTTGCCACTGTTAAAAGCTGAAAAAACTGATTTTGCTGGAACAAAAAAACTTGAAAGCTTTTTGACATTGGTTGTATTTCAGGGGTATAACCAAGTCCATTCTTATTGAAAACAGCATTCTGTGATCCAAGGAAGAGACTCAAGGTTTTCTCTTCCCTTGTGAAATTGGAAAGGGTTTTCAGCAAATATTCCACTTGTTTTTCCAATCTTTTGCAGTTTTCACAGTTTTTAATAGAGGCATGCAAGCAAGTCAGTTCAAGGCTTACCAAATCTGTTTTGGCCTTATGCAATTCTTCCTCAAGTGTTTTTTACTTTAGGTGCAGCACATTATTTACCTTTTGCAGTTTATTGCATATTACAGCTAGCCTATTGGCTTCCTCATGTGTTTCCTTGAAGGCACAAGCAAATATCATAGTTATCAGAATCAGCAGAAAAATTACTTACTGATTCAGAGCTTGACTCCTCATCCTTCATCATAAAACACAGATTGTTCTCCTCATGTTCTGTTGAAGAACTGCTAGTTGAGGAAACTTCATTTTCCTCCCATGAGATGTAGGCTCTTCTTCCTTTGTTCCTTTCAAATTTCTTGCTGGCAGATTTGTCCTTAGTTTGATTGTCTGGACAATCTGTTTTGATATGCCCTGTTTTGCCACATCCAAAGCAAGTATATTTAGAGGAATTTAAATCATTGGGTTTAGGATACCTTCTTTTCTGCTGGTTCCTATTTTTGCTTTTCTTCCTCAAAAATTTGCTGAATCTTTTTGTAGAAGGTTGATTGTATCATCATCTTCAGCATCTTCCTTTTTCTTCCTTGATCTCATCCAATTCAGTTGCTTTCAGTGCCAAACCTTTGGGTTTTCCTCTCTGTTGTTTCCTGTTCTTTAAGTCTTTTAAGCTCTAACTCATGCTCCATCAGCTTTCCAAACAGTGCAGTAGTTCCCAATTTTGACAGATCACGGCTTTCAGAGATAGCTGTCACCTTTGGTTGCCAGCTTCTGTCGAGGCACTTCAATATCTTTATGTTGAGCTCCTCTTTATCAAATTCTTTTCCCAAGCCAGTGAGGTGATTCACAATGTGGGTGAATCTTTTTGCACATCAGCAATGTCTCTCCCGGGTTGCATTCTGAACAGCTCATACTCTTGGATGAGTGCATGTTTCGTTGACCTTTTTACATCCTCAGTCCCTTCATGAGTCACTTCTAAGACTTCCCACATCTCCTTTGCTGACTTACATTCAGATATTCTGAAGAACTCGTCCATTGTCAATGCAGAAGTTATGATATTCTTGGCCACAAGATCATGTTGAGCTTTTCTCCTTTCAGTATCATTCCACTCTGATCTTGGCTTTTCAACTTGTTCATCTTTGACAATCTGCATTGGCACATAAGGTCCATTGACCACAGCTTCCCAAATTAATGCATCAATGGATTCCATAAAAATTCTCATTCTAACTTTCCAAAATGCATAATTCAATCCATTAAACATAGGTGGTCTATTACAGCAGAACCCTCAGCAAAAGCACATTAAACTCAGACATTTTTACAAAAACTTGATTAAACTACAAGTCCAGCTCTTGATACCAATTCTTGGTTATAATAGTGCCAAAGTTCAAGAGGGGGGTGAATTGACCTTTTAAAACTTCTCACAGAAACAGTGTTTAACACAGTTTTACAGAAAATAAATCGATTTATGTGAAAATGAAACAGATTTATTTCAGCACTTTTTTTGTTTGAAAAGCTTTTAATTCACAAGGTTAATCTCAAGATTATGCAGATAAAATTTCCAATGCACACACACAGATATCAGATTGAAAAGCAGTGTAACACAAAAAAACAGCAAACCTTAATTCCAATTCGTGTGATTCAGGTCCAGTTAAGGGCTTGACAATTAGTGAGACAATCTATTACAACACAACCTGTTTTATTAGCCTTTAACAGATTATCAGTGTTCTTATTGAAACCAAACAGTTTTTCAGAAACCAAGAACAATAAATCCCAGAACAGCAAGCTTCAACTTTAAGCAATTTGTTTAAGGTTCAATTAATAGCATTGACAGTTTCTTAAGCAGCCTATCACAGTCAGTCTGTTCAAATGGTTTTTAGCAGATTGTATACGCTCTTATCAGATTCAAACACCTTTTTCAGAAATCAAGAACAGTATGCACAGTGCCCAGAAAGAACAGATTTATTTTCAATTGAACAGATTTATTTCTTTGCTGTTTTATCAATTATGCCATAACGAAATTGCAGAGAGAGAGAGAGAATGAACACAAGCAATTATACTGGTTCACTCAACCTGAGCTACATCCAGTCTTCACCAACAACAGGTGGAATTCACTAACACACAGTACAATCAAGTACACTTCCCACTGTTCTTGAAACCTACAAGAACTTAGGTACTCTTGCTGAAAAAACCTATTTCAGCACTCACACACACACATCCACTCTCCAAGAACACCTATCAAGAAGAGGATTCAACCAAACTATTACAAGTAATAAGAAGTGAAACGACTACACCTGATTGAGGTAACAAAGATTAGCCTTAAACCAGTAGGCAAGATTGCTAGAACAGTAGCTGCACCTCACATCAAGCTTTTGGAACCAAACCAAGAACAAGCACTTTGTGATTTTCGAAATCTTTGAAGAACAAATGCTAATCCTTGAAAACACTTAACTCTCTGCTGTCAAAACTTGTTTTTGCAAATGTATAAACTGTTTGAATCGTTGTTAAACTCAGAAAACAAGTTTGCATTTTATGGAAAGCCAGCTTATAACAGATTTTGAAAAACAGTTAAAGCTGTTATAAAATGAACAGATTGAAAATAAAACGAACAGATTTATTTTCAAAAAGGAGTTAGAGAATCTGTTAAGTGAGGAGACTTAGTCAACCATTCTGGTGCAGAGATAAAACTGAAAACGTTTAAGCTTGTCATGGCACCAGAGAGAAAAAGAATCTATTCATTTACAGATGAACAGATTTATTTTTCAAAACGAAAACAGAGAAGGTTTAACTATTTGAAACTCAGTCGTTTTGAAAAGAAGAAGACTTAGTCAAAATACCTGATGCACAAAATCAAATTTTTACAAGACTTTAGCCAAGGCATCAGTGAAGAAAATGAATTTGTTTATTTAGAAAAGAACAGATTTATTTTTATGCAGTAAACGTGTTTTTGTGTAAAACATGTGAAAACAGTTTAAGAAACCTTATGCTTGTTCTTATCACATGGCCAGTGGTTATGAGGTGAGTTACTCAGCAAAAAGCTACTCTTAGACAACCTCTAAGCACTAACTAAGACATACTTAAAGCAAAGCACAAATACATGGAAAGTACATAAATGTCTTCATCAAACACAATACAAGTCTTCATCAAACACAACATACAAGTCTTCATCAAACACAATCTTGAAGGGGCAGCAACCATCTTCAACAATCTCCCCCTGTTTGATGGAGACAAATCCCCATAGCTAACCTCATAGCATTGTTGATTTAAGTACCTGCACTGCACCAGACTTTAAACCAGAAAACAGCAATATTGCATACATACAGAATTTGTTTAAAGGTGCAGAATCAACTCCCTGTTTCAGCTAGCATCACCTAGCATGGTGAGCTATTTTTCTCCCCCTTTGGATTCATCAAACAACATATAAGCATAGGGAATAAAGGGATATAAAGCAGAAACCACAATCATAATAGTTCAGAAACAGAAAACCAAATTGTTCAGCATTACAGAAACTTGAAAACTGATAAAGAAAGCATTCAAAACAGAAAACTACTGATTCTTGTAGTAAAGCTCTGCAAGCTGTGCCTGAACCCCTTCAATCTGATCATCAAGGTGTTGGAACCTTGCATGAGTAGTCTCAAAGTGTGCCCTTTGTTCTGCAGACATGACATCAAGACGGTACAGCACTTGCCTCTCAAACATAGACATTGGTTCTCCACGGTATTCTGGACTTTGATAGGCAACTATGGCATTTGCAGCAACTTCCTCATGTTCAGATTGGGCAGCAGGTGAGTCATCATCCATAGAAACAGCTTCATCCACATCCTCATGTTCTGCTTGAGAGTCCTTCTCCTTGAGAACCACCCACTTGTTTTCAATTTTGTGAAAACCCATTTTGGTGAGAGTTGAAGTATCAATCTCACTTACAGCTTTGATAAGGTCATTTCTCTCATTTGTAACATCAATACCAAAGTAATCAATTAATTTGGAAAACAAGAATAGCATAGGGAAATCTGTAATCAGCCAACCTTTTTGACTTGAGCATGTGTTCATTGACAATGAACACCCAGTTTACCTTAATCTGGTTCATGATGCAATATAGGAGAATGAGATCCTCTTCATGTAAGACAGCATGGTTTGTCCCTCTTGGAATCAGTTGCCAAGCTATGATGTATGCAACTAGACGTGGAGTGAGGTTCAAATGCCCTGCATGGAATCTGTTTATGCTCTCTGTAGGATTCCTCATGCAACTTTTGTAATATTGCAGCTTGTTGAATTCTGAAATTCCACTAGTATTTCCTTTCCCTACTTTCAGTCCAACATATTTTATTCCAGCCACAGAATTCCACACCTCACTTGTGATCTTCATCTTTGTCCCTTTCACATAAGAGACAACATTCTTCCCATCCAATGTGAGGTTAGTATAAAACACCTTAACCAAGTCAGGATAGACATTACCCGTTAATTCCAGCATCTTTTTCAGTTTCTGGTGCTTCAACACAGCCCTTGTTTCTACCAATTTTTCAGATTTCAGCCAGTTGAAATCCAGCACCTTGGGTATGTTGATCTGCTTTCTGCTTGTTTCATGAATGTAGGCATTGATGCCTTCTTCATTTCCAGCGAACCATCCTTCTAACACACCTTGAGAAGTGGTTTGCTTTCCCTTGCCTTTCTGTTTTTGTCTTGAAGACGAAGCCATGTTAACCTGAATTCTTTTCTTGATTTCAAATGGTGAGAATAGAAAGAGAATGGCCAATGTGGGTAGCAAGTATTCACACAGATTTATAGCAGAATAAATGGATTGATATGGCAGTTATGAGTAGATATGCATGAAGATATTATGCTTCTGAATTTTGTGCAGAGAATCTTTGAAAATATGCACCAAATCTTTAGGGTCACGATGCATACACTCAAATTCTTATTGAGCACCCAAACCATCAAATCGGTTACATAACCATGACCAAAACCGTCAAAGGTACAGAGGTTAATGCCCACTAAATCAGTCAAGCAGTCAAAGATCAGAATTTCTCTTTCCTAGTCATCAATGCATATCAGTGCAGAAAATAAACACATTTAATTGCGAATAAACAGATTTAATTTTTCACTGCTAGGTACAATTGACATTTATAATACCCAATTCATTAAGCAGAAAATTAAACCTATCTTTGGCTAATGGTTTCGTGAACAAATCAGCAAGTTGTAAATCAGTACCAATGAACTTAATATCACATGTTCCATTAGATATGTGTTCCCTTAGAAAATGATGCCTTATTTCAATGTGTTTGGTTCTTGAATGCATGACAGGATTTTTGGTTTAAGTTGATTGCACTTGTATTATCACACAGCAGAGGTATATGGTTAAGTAAGATACCAAAATCATTCAATTGTTGTCTTAGCCATATAGTTTGAGCACAGCAACTCCCTGCTGCAATGTATTCTGCTTCAGCAGTGGAAAGAGCTACACAAGCCTGCTTTTTGCATTGCCATGAGATCAAGCTTGATCCAAGCAAATGACAGGTTCCACTTGTGCTCTTCCTATCAATTTTGCAACCTGCAAAATCTGAATCAGAATAACCAGTTAAGCTTAATGAAATATTACCTGGATACCACAAGCCAACTTCTTTAGTTCCTTGCAAATACTTCAAAATCCTTTTGACAGCATTGTAGTGTGATTCTTTAGGAGCAGATTGAAACCTTGCACACATGCACACTGCAAACATTATATCTGGCCTGCTGGCAGTAAGATACAACAGTGATCCTATGAGTCCTCTGTATTTGGTTTCATCAACAGAAATTCCAGCTTCATCATGATCCAAACGACAGCTTGTTGAGAAGGGTGTGCTGATTGGTTTACACTTGTCCATTTCAAATTTCTTCAGCAAATCCTTGCAATACTTAGCTTGACTCAAGAAAATGCCATCCTTGAGTTGTTTGACCTGCAAACCTAGAAAGTAGTTCAACTCACCCATCATTGACATTTCAAACTCACTCTTCATGACTTTCACGAAAGCTTCACACAATTCTCCATTGTTTGATCCAAAAATGATGTCATCCACATATACTTGGACTAGAATTGAGTCATCTCCTTTCTTCTTAATGAACAAGGTCTTATCCGATGTGCCTCTGTCATAGCCTTGTGAGGTGAGAAAATCACTTAGCCTCTCATACCATTGCCTAGGAGCTTGCTTGAGTCCGTAGAGAGCCTTTTGGAGTTTGAACACATATTCTGGATGTTGATGGTCTTCAAAACCTGGTGGTTGTGAAACAAATACCTCTTCATTTATATAGCCATTTAGAAAGGCACTCTTCACGTACATTTGAAATAGCTTGAACCCTTTGATGCAGGAAAAGGCAAGCAGCAGTCTAACAGCTTCTAACCGAGCCACTGGTGCATATGTCTCATAATAGTCTATTCCTTCTTCTTGATTGTACCCTTTAGCTACAAGCCTAGCCTTGTTTCTGGTGATCACTCCATGCTCATCCATTTTGTTTCTAAATACCCATTTTGTTCCAATAACATTCATCTCAGGTATTCTAGGAACAAGAGTCCAGACCTCATTAAGAACAAACTGATTCAGTTCCTCTTGCATAGCTAAAATCCAGTTGCTGTCCTTGAGAGCTTCCTTCAAATTCTTGGGTTCAACTTGAGATACAAATGCCATTGCTTCACAGAAATTGTTCAAGGATTTTCTAGTTGACACTCCTTTCTCAATGATCCCAATGACATTATCAAGGGTTAAGTCTCTTGGGGTTTTCCACTCTTTTGGCAAACCTGCAGCTGCAGTAGATTCTTGTATAGCATGTGTATCAGCAGTATCAAAATAAATCGATTCATTTTGATTTAAAACAGATTTAAATTCATTACTGTCAGGTTCATCAGCAGTTTTAGATAGGCTATGATCAGTTTCATCAAAAACAACATGCATTGATTCTTCTACTATAAGCAACCTTTTATTGAAGACTCTATATGCATGACCATTCAAAGCATAACCAATGTGCACACCTTCATCAGATTTAGCATCAAACTTACCATGATTTTCTTTGCCATTATTCAGTACAAAACATTTACACCCAAATACTCTAAGGTGACTTACACTAGGTTTTCTGCCCTTATACAATTCATATGGGGTTTTCTTAAGAATTGGTCTTATTAAGGTCCTATTTAAGACATACCCTGCAGTATAAACAGCATCAGCCCAAAAATACTTAGGAAGCTTAGATTCATTTAACATAGTTCTAGCAAGTTCCTCTAGTGATCTATTTTTCCTTTCAACTACACCATTTTGTTGGGGTGTCCTAGGGGCTGAAAAGGTGTGAGTTATCCCATGCTTCTCACAGAACCTCTCAAACTTAGCATTTTGAAACTCTCCCCCATGATCACTTCGAATAGATTTTATGCAGCAACCATTTTCATTTTGCAGAATTTTTGCTAATTTCTTAAAGGCAGAATAAGCATCATGTTTATGTGCAAGAAATAAAGTCCATGTAAATCTAGAGTAATCATCCACAACAACTAAAGCATACAAATTTCCAGCCAAGCTAGCAACTCTAGATGGACCAAATAAGTCCATATGTAACACATCCAATGGATTTTTGGTAGAGACAATATCCTTTAACTTGAAAGAGGATTTGATTTGTTTACCTTTCACACAAGCATCACAAAGCCTGTTGTCCTGAAATTTAATGTTAGGTAAACCAGAAACTAAATCTTTAGATTTCAATTTATTCAAGTGATTTGTGTGTATGTGAGCTAACCTCCTGTGCCACAACCAAGACTCATCACTTCTGGACAGCAAACACTCATTTGAAGAGTTAGTTTCCATGATATTCAACAAGTAAATGTTATTCACTCTCTTACCAGTAAACAGTGCCTTACTAGATGAATTACTTGAGATTGTGCAGCCACTTGACTCAAAATTCACTTTGTATCCTTTGTCACAAAGCTGACTTATGCTGAGAAGATTATGCTTAAGTCCTTCTACATACAGCACATTCTCAATGGTTGTTGAATTTCCTGTTCCAACAGTTCCTCTGCCCAAAATTCTCCCTCGGTTATTGTCACCATAGGTCACATGTCCTTCTGCTTTGAGCTTTAGGCTAGTGAACTTTGTAAGATCTCCAGTCATATGCTTGGAACAGCCACTGTCCAAGTACCACTGGTTCTTCTTGCTTCCAATCTGCAAAACAGAATAAAAAATATACAAATGGTACCCTTTTCAGTATAGGGTCCAGCACAGATTAACACCTTCTCTTTGGTAGCCACTTAGCTAAGTTCTTAGGCACAAGATGTCTTCTAGCAATGCAAGACCTAGATGTATGACCAGATTTCATGCAGTAAAAACAAGTTACATGAGATGCCTTTTTGCCACTGTTAAAAGCTGAAAAAACTGATTTTGCTGGAACAAAAAAACTTGAAAGCTTTTTGACATTGGTTGTATTTCCAGGGATATAACCAAGTCCATTCTTATTGAAAACAGCATTCTGTGATCCAAGAAGAGACTCAAGGTTTTCTCTTCCCTTGGTGAAATTGGAAAGGGTTTTCAGCAAATATTCCACTTGTTTTTCCAATCTTTTGCAGTTTTCACAGTTTTTAATAGAGGCATGCAAGCAAGTCAGTTCAAGGCTTACCAAATCTGTTTTGGCCTTATGCAATTCTTCCTCAAGTGTTTTTACTTTAGGTGCAAGCACATTATTTACCTTTTGCAGTTTATTGCATATTACAGCTAGCCTATTGGCTTCCTCATGTGTTTCCTTGAAGGCAGCAAGCAAATCATCATAGTTATCAGAATCAGCAGAAAAATTACTTACTGATTCAGAGCTTGACTCCTCATCCTTCATCATAAAACACAGATTGTTCTCCTCATGTTCTGTTGAAGAACTGCTAGTTGAGGAAACTTCATTTTCCTCCCATGAGATGTAGGCTCTTCTTCCTTTGTTCCTTTCAAATTTCTTGCTGGCAGATTTGTCCTTAGTTTGATTGTCTGGACAATCTGTTTTGATATGCCCTGTTTTGCCACATCCAAAGCAAGTATATTTAGAGGAATTTAAATCATTGGGTTTAGGATACCTTCTTTTCTGCTGGTTCCTATTTTTGCTTTTCTTCCTCAAAAATTTGCTGAATCTTTTTGTAAGAAGGTTGATTGTATCATCATCTTCAGCATCTTCCTTTTCTTCCTTGATCTCATCCAATTCAGTTGCTTTCAGTGCCAAACCTTTGGGTTTCCTCTCTGTTGTTTCCTGTTCTTTAAGTCTTTTAAGCTCTAACTCATGCTCCATCAGCTTTCCAAACAGTGCAGTAGTTCCCAATTTTGACAGATCACGGCTTTCAGAGATAGCTGTCACCTTTGGTTGCCAGCTTCTGTCGAGGCACTTCAATATCTTTATGTTGAGCTCCTCTTTATCAAATTCTTTTCCCAAGCCAGTGAGGTGATTCACAATGTGGGTGAATCTTTTTTGCACATCAGCAATGTTCTCTCCGGGTTGCATTCTGAACAGCTCATACTCTTGGATGAGTGCATGTTTCGTTGACCTTTTTACATCCTCAGTCCCTTCATGAGTCACTTCTAAGACTTCCCACATCTCCTTTGCTGACTTACATTCAGATATTCTGAAGAACTCGTCCATTGTCAATGCAGAAGTTATGATATTCTTGGCCACAAGATCATGTTGAGCTTTTCTCCTTTCAGTATCATTCCACTCTGATCTTGGCTTTTCAACTTGTTCATCTTTGACAATCTGCATTGGCACATAAGGTCCATTGACCACAGCTTCCCAAATTAATGCATCAATGGATTCCATAAAAATTCTCATTCTAACTTTCCAAAATGCATAATTCAATCCATTAAACATAGGTGGTCTATTTACAGCAGAACCCTCAGCAAAAAGCACATTAAACTCAGACATTTTTACAAACAACTTGATTAAACTACAAGTCCCAGCTCTTGATACCAATTCTTGGTTATAATAGTGCCAAAGTTCAAGAGGGGGGGTGAATTGACCTTTTAAAACTTTCTCGCAGAAACAGTGTTTAACACAGTTTTACAGAAAATAAATCGATTTATGTGAAAATGAACAGATTTATTTCAGCACTTTTTTTGTTTGAAAAGCTTTTAATTCAGCAAGGTTAATCTCAAGATTATGCAGATAAAATTTCCAAATGCACACACACAGATATCAGATTGAAAAGCAGTGTAACACAAAAAAAACAGCAAACCTTAATTCCAATTCGTGTGATTCAGGTCCAGTTAAGGGCTTGACAATTAGTGAGACAATCTATTACACACAACCTGTTTTATTAGCCTTTAACAGATTATCAGTGTTCTTATTGAAACCAAACAGTTTTTCAGAAACCAAGAACAATGAATCCCAGAACAGCAAGCTTCAACTTTAAGCAATTTGTTTAAGGTTCAATTAATAGCATTGACAGTTTCTTAAGCAGCCTATCACAGTCAGTCTGTTCAAATGGTTTTTAGCAGATTGTATACGCTCTTATCAGATTCAAACACCTTTTTCAGAAATCAAGAACAGTATGCACAGTGCCCAGAAAGAACAGATTTATTTTCAATTGAACAGATTTATTTCTTTGCTGTTTTATCAATTATGCATAAACGAAATTGCAGAGAGAGAGAGAGAATGAACACAAGCAATTATACTGGTTCACTCAACCTGAGCTACATCCAGTCTTCACCAACAACAGGTGGAATTCACTAACACACAGTACAATCAAGTACACTTCCCACTGTTCTTGAAACCTACAAGAACTTAGGTACTCTTGCTGAAAAAACCTATTTCAGCACTCACACACACACATCCACTCTCCAAGAACACCTATCAAGAAGAGGATTCAACCAAACTATTACAAGTAATAAGAAGTGAAACGACTACACCTGATTGAGGTAACAAAGATTAGCCTTAAACCAGTAGGCAAGATTGCTAGAACAGTAGCTGCACCTCACATCAAGCTTTTGGAACCAAACCAAGAACAAGCACTTTGTGATTTTCGAAATCTTTGAAGAACAAATGCTAATCCTTGAAAACACTTAACTCTCTGCTGTCAAAACTTGTTTTTGCAAATGTATAAACTGTTTGAATCGTTGTTAAACTCAGAAAACAAGTTTGCATTTTATGGAAAGCCAGCTTATAACAGATTTTTGAAAAACAGTTAAAGCTGTTATAAAATGAACAGATTGAAAATAAAACGAACAGATTTATTTTCAAAAAGGAGTTAGAGAATCTGTTAAGTGAGGAGACTTAGTCAACCATTCTGGTGCAGAGATAAAACTGAAAACGTTTAAGCTTGTCATGGCACCAGAGAGAAAAAGAATCTATTCATTTACAGATGAACAGATTTATTTTTCAAAACGAAAACAGAGAAGGTTTAACTATTTGAAACTCAGTCGTTTTGAAAAGAAGAAGACTTAGTCAAAATACCTGATGCACAAAATCAAATTTTTACAAGACTTTAGCCAAGGCATCAGTGAAGAAAATGAATTTGTTTATTTAGAAAAGAACAGATTTATTTTTATGCAGTAAACGTGTTTTTGTGTAAAACATGTGAAAACAGTTTAAGAAACCTTATGCTTGTTCTTATCACATGGCCAGTGGTTATGAGGTGAGTTACTCAGCAAAAAGCTACTCTTAGACAACCTCTAAGCACTAACTAAGACATACTTAAAGCAAAGCACAAATACATGGAAAGTACATAAATGTCTTCATCAAACACAACATACAAGTCTTCATCAAACACAACATACAAGTCTTCATCAAACACAATCTTGAAGGGGCAGCAACCATCTTCAACAATCTCCCCCTGTTTGATGGAGACAAATCCCCATAGCTAACCTCATAGCATTGTTGATTTAAGTACCTGCACTGCACCAGACTTTAAACCAGAAAACAGCAATATTGCATAACATACAGAATTTGTTTAAAGGTGCAGAATCAACTCCCTGTTTCAGCTAGCATCACCTAGCATGGTGAGCTATTTTTCTCCCCCTTTGGATTCATCAAACAACATATAAGCATAGGGAATAAAGGGATATAAAGCAGAAACCACAATCATAATAGTTCAGAAACAGAAAACCAAATTGTTCAGCATTACAGAAACTTGAAAACTGATAAAGAAAGCATTCAAAACAGAAAACTACTGATTCTTGTAGTAAAGCTCTGCAAGCTGTGCCTGAACCCCTTCAATCTGATCATCAAGGTGTTGGAACCTTGCATGAGTAGTCTCAAAGTGTGCCCTTTGTTCTGCAGACATGACATCAAGACGGTACAGCACTTGCCTCTCAAACATAGACATTGGTTCTCCACGGTATTCTGGACTTTGATAGGCAACTATGGCATTTGCAGCAACTTCCTCATGTTCAGATTGGGCAGCAGGTGAGTCATCATCCATAGAAACAGCTTCATCCACATCCTCATGTTCTGCTTGAGAGTCCTTCTCCTTGAGAACCACCCACTTGTTTTCAATTTTGTGAAAACCCATTTTGGTGAGAGTTGAAGTATCAATCTCACTTACAGCTTTGATAAGGTCATTTCTCTCATTTGTAACATCAATACCAAAGTAATCAATTAATTTGGAAAACAAGAATAGCATAGGGAAATCTGTAATCAGCCAACCTTTTTGACTTGAGCATGTGTTCATTGACAATGAACACCCAGTTTACCTTAATCTGGTTCATGATGCAATATAGGAGAATGAGATCCTCTTCATGTAAGACAGCATGGTTTGTCCCTCTTGGAATCAGTTGCCAAGCTATGATGTATGCAACTAGACGTGGAGTGAGGTTCAAATGCCCTGCATGGAATCTGTTTATGCTCTCTGTAGGATTCCTCATGCAACTTTTGTAATATTGCAGCTTGTTGAATTCTGAAATTCCACTAGTATTTCCTTTCCCTACTTTCAGTCCAACATATTTTATTCCAGCCACAGAATTCCACACCTCACTTGTGATCTTCATCTTTGTCCCTTTCACATAAGAGACAACATTCTTCCCATCCAATGTGAGGTTAGTATAAAACACCTTAACCAAGTCAGGATAGACATTACCCGTTAATTCCAGCATCTTTTTCAGTTTCTGGTGCTTCAACACAGCCCTTGTTTCTACCAATTTTTCAGATTTCAGCCAGTTGAAATCCAGCACCTTGGGTATGTTGATCTGCTTTCTGCTTGTTTCATGAATGTAGGCATTGATGCCTTCTTCATTTCCAGCGAACCATCCTTCTAACACACCTTGAGAAGTGGTTTGCTTTCCCTTGCCTTTCTGTTTTTGTCTTGAAGACGAAGCCATGTTAACCTGAATTCTTTTCTTGATTTCAAATGGTGAGAATAGAAAGAGAATGGCCAATGTGGGTAGCAAGTATTCACACAGATTTATAGCAGAATAAATGGATTGATATGGCAGTTATGAGTAGATATGCATGAAGATATTATGCTTCTGAATTTTGTGCAGAGAATCTTTGAAAATATGCACCAAATCTTTAGGGTCACGATGCATACACTCAAATTCTTATTGAGCACCCAAACCATCAAATCGGTTACATAACCATGACCAAAACCGTCAAAGGTACAGAGGTTAATGCCCACTAAATCAGTCAAGCAGTCAAAGATCAGAATTTCTCTTTCCTAGTCATCAATGCATATCAGTGCAGAAAATAAACACATTTAATTGCGAATAAACAGATTTAATTTTTCACTGCTAGGTACAATTGACATTTATAATACCCAATTCATTAAGCAGAAAATTAAACCTATCTTTGGCTAATGGTTTCGTGAACAAATCAGCAAGTTGTAAATCAGTACCAATGAACTTAATATCACATGTTCCATTAGATATGTGTTCCCTTAGAAAATGATGCCTTATTTCAATGTGTTTGGTTCTTGAATGCATGACAGGATTTTTGGTTTAAGTTGATTGCACTTGTATTATCACACAGCAGAGGTATATGGTTAAGTAAGATACCAAAATCATTCAATTGTTGTCTTAGCCATATAGTTTGAGCACAGCAACTCCCTGCTGCAATGTATTCTGCTTCAGCAGTGGAAAGAGCTACACAAGCCTGCTTTTTGCATTGCCATGAGATCAAGCTTGATCCAAGCAAATGACAGGTTCCACTTGTGCTCTTCCTATCAATTTTGCAACCTGCAAAATCTGAATCAGAATAACCAGTTAAGCTTAATGAAATATTACCTGGATACCACAAGCCAACTTCTTTAGTTCCTTGCAAATACTTCAAAATCCTTTTGACAGCATTGTAGTGTGATTCTTTAGGAGCAGATTGAAACCTTGCACACATGCACACTGCAAACATTATATCTGGCCTGCTGGCAGTAAGATACAACAGTGATCCTATGAGTCCTCTGTATTTGGTTTCATCAACAGAAATTCCAGCTTCATCATGATCCAAACGACAGCTTGTTGAGAAGGGTGTGCTGATTGGTTTACACTTGTCCATTTCAAATTTCTTCAGCAAATCCTTGCAATACTTAGCTTGACTCAAGAAAATGCCATCCTTGAGTTGTTTGACCTGCAAACCTAGAAAGTAGTTCAACTCACCCATCATTGACATTTCAAACTCACTCTTCATGACTTTCACGAAAGCTTCACACAATTCTCCATTGTTTGATCCAAAAATGATGTCATCCACATATACTTGGACTAGAATTGAGTCATCTCCTTTCTTCTTAATGAACAAGGTCTTATCCGATGTGCCTCTGTCATAGCCTTGTGAGGTGAGAAAATCACTTAGCCTCTCATACCATTGCCTAGGAGCTTGCTTGAGTCCGTAGAGAGCCTTTTGGAGTTTGAACACATATTCTGGATGTTGATGGTCTTCAAAACCTGGTGGTTGTGAAACAAATACCTCTTCATTTATATAGCCATTTAGAAAGGCACTCTTCACGTACATTTGAAATAGCTTGAACCCTTTGATGCAGGAAAAGGCAAGCAGCAGTCTAACAGCTTCTAACCGAGCCACTGGTGCATATGTCTCATAATAGTCTATTCCTTCTTCTTGATTGTACCCTTTAGCTACAAGCCTAGCCTTGTTTCTGGTGATCACTCCATGCTCATCCATTTTGTTTCTAAATACCCATTTTGTTCCAATAACATTCATCTCAGGTATTCTAGGAACAAGAGTCCAGACCTCATTAAGAACAAACTGATTCAGTTCCTCTTGCATAGCTAAAATCCAGTTGCTGTCCTTGAGAGCTTCCTTCAAATTCTTGGGTTCAACTTGAGATACAAATGCCATTGCTTCACAGAAATTGTTCAAGGATTTTCTAGTTGACACTCCTTTCTCAATGATCCCAATGACATTATCAAGGGTTAAGTCTCTTGGGGTTTTCCACTCTTTTGGCAAACCTGCAGCTGCAGTAGATTCTTGTATAGCATGTGTATCAGCAGTATCAAAATAAATCGATTCATTTTGATTTAAAACAGATTTAAATTCATTACTGTCAGGTTCATCAGCAGTTTTAGATAGGCTATGATCAGTTTCATCAAAAACAACATGCATTGATTCTTCTACTATAAGCAACCTTTTATTGAAGACTCTATATGCATGACCATTCAAAGCATAACCAATGTGCACACCTTCATCAGATTTAGCATCAAACTTACCATGATTTTCTTTGCCATTATTCAGTACAAAACATTTACACCCAAATACTCTAAGGTGACTTACACTAGGTTTTCTGCCCTTATACAATTCATATGGGGTTTTCTTAAGAATTGGTCTTATTAAGGTCCTATTTAAGACATACCCTGCAGTATAAACAGCATCAGCCCAAAAATACTTAGGAAGCTTAGATTCATTTAACATAGTTCTAGCAAGTTCCTCTAGTGATCTATTTTTCCTTTCAACTACACCATTTTGTTGGGGTGTCCTAGGGGCTGAAAAGGTGTGAGTTATCCCATGCTTCTCACAGAACCTCTCAAACTTAGCATTTTGAAACTCTCCCCCATGATCACTTCGAATAGATTTTATGCAGCAACCATTTTCATTTTGCAGAATTTTTGCTAATTTCTTAAAGGCAGAATAAGCATCATGTTTATGTGCAAGAAATAAAGTCCATGTAAATCTAGAGTAATCATCCACAACAACTAAAGCATACAAATTTCCAGCCAAGCTAGCAACTCTAGATGGACCAAATAAGTCCATATGTAACACATCCAATGGATTTTTGGTAGAGACAATATCCTTTAACTTGAAAGAGGATTTGATTTGTTTACCTTTCACACAAGCATCACAAAGCCTGTTGTCCTGAAATTTAATGTTAGGTAAACCAGAAACTAAATCTTTAGATTTCAATTTATTCAAGTGATTTGTGTGTATGTGAGCTAACCTCCTGTGCCACAACCAAGACTCATCACTTCTGGACAGCAAACACTCATTTGAAGAGTTAGTTTCCATGATATTCAACAAGTAAATGTTATTCACTCTCTTACCAGTAAACAGTGCCTTACTAGATGAATTACTTGAGATTGTGCAGCCACTTGACTCAAAATTCACTTTGTATCCTTTGTCACAAAGCTGACTTATGCTGAGAAGATTATGCTTAAGTCCTTCTACATACAGCACATTCTCAATGGTTGTTGAATTTCCTGTTCCAACAGTTCCTCTGCCCAAAATTCTCCCTCGGTTATTGTCACCATAGGTCACATGTCCTTCTGCTTTGAGCTTTAGGCTAGTGAACTTTGTAAGATCTCCAGTCATATGCTTGGAACAGCCACTGTCCAAGTACCACTGGTTCTTCTTGCTTCCAATCTGCAAAACAGAATAAAAAATATACAAATGGTACCCTTTTCAGTATAGGGTCCAGCACAGATTAACACCTTCTCTTTGGTAGCCACTTAGCTAAGTTCTTAGGCACAAGATGTCTTCTAGCAATGCAAGACCTAGATGTATGACCAGATTTCATGCAGTAAAAACAAGTTACATGAGATGCCTTTTTGCCACTGTTAAAAGCTGAAAAAACTGATTTTGCTGGAACAAAAAAACTTGAAAGCTTTTTGACATTGGTTGTATTTCCAGGGATATAACCAAGTCCATTCTTATTGAAAACAGCATTCTGTGATCCAAGAAGAGACTCAAGGTTTTCTCTTCCCTTGGTGAAATTGGAAAGGGTTTTCAGCAAATATTCCACTTGTTTTTCCAATCTTTTGCAGTTTTCACAGTTTTTAATAGAGGCATGCAAGCAAGTCAGTTCAAGGCTTACCAAATCTGTTTTGGCCTTATGCAATTCTTCCTCAAGTGTTTTTACTTTAGGTGCAAGCACATTATTTACCTTTTGCAGTTTATTGCATATTACAGCTAGCCTATTGGCTTCCTCATGTGTTTCCTTGAAGGCAGCAAGCAAATCATCATAGTTATCAGAATCAGCAGAAAAATTACTTACTGATTCAGAGCTTGACTCCTCATCCTTCATCATAAAACACAGATTGTTCTCCTCATGTTCTGTTGAAGAACTGCTAGTTGAGGAAACTTCATTTTCCTCCCATGAGATGTAGGCTCTTCTTCCTTTGTTCCTTTCAAATTTCTTGCTGGCAGATTTGTCCTTAGTTTGATTGTCTGGACAATCTGTTTTGATATGCCCTGTTTTGCCACATCCAAAGCAAGTATATTTAGAGGAATTTAAATCATTGGGTTTAGGATACCTTCTTTTCTGCTGGTTCCTATTTTTGCTTTTCTTCCTCAAAAATTTGCTGAATCTTTTTGTAAGAAGGTTGATTGTATCATCATCTTCAGCATCTTCCTTTTCTTCCTTGATCTCATCCAATTCAGTTGCTTTCAGTGCCAAACCTTTGGGTTTCCTCTCTGTTGTTTCCTGTTCTTTAAGTCTTTTAAGCTCTAACTCATGCTCCATCAGCTTTCCAAACAGTGCAGTAGTTCCCAATTTTGACAGATCACGGCTTTCAGAGATAGCTGTCACCTTTGGTTGCCAGCTTCTGTCGAGGCACTTCAATATCTTTATGTTGAGCTCCTCTTTATCAAATTCTTTTCCCAAGCCAGTGAGGTGATTCACAATGTGGGTGAATCTTTTTTGCACATCAGCAATGTTCTCTCCGGGTTGCATTCTGAACAGCTCATACTCTTGGATGAGTGCATGTTTCGTTGACCTTTTTACATCCTCAGTCCCTTCATGAGTCACTTCTAAGACTTCCCACATCTCCTTTGCTGACTTACATTCAGATATTCTGAAGAACTCGTCCATTGTCAATGCAGAAGTTATGATATTCTTGGCCACAAGATCATGTTGAGCTTTTCTCCTTTCAGTATCATTCCACTCTGATCTTGGCTTTTCAACTTGTTCATCTTTGACAATCTGCATTGGCACATAAGGTCCATTGACCACAGCTTCCCAAATTAATGCATCAATGGATTCCATAAAAATTCTCATTCTAACTTTCCAAAATGCATAATTCAATCCATTAAACATAGGTGGTCTATTTACAGCAGAACCCTCAGCAAAAAGCACATTAAACTCAGACATTTTTACAAACAACTTGATTAAACTACAAGTCCCAGCTCTTGATACCAATTCTTGGTTATAATAGTGCCAAAGTTCAAGAGGGGGGGTGAATTGACCTTTTAAAACTTTCTCGCAGAAACAGTGTTTAACACAGTTTTACAGAAAATAAATCGATTTATGTGAAAATGAACAGATTTATTTCAGCACTTTTTTTGTTTGAAAAGCTTTTAATTCAGCAAGGTTAATCTCAAGATTATGCAGATAAAATTTCCAAATGCACACACACAGATATCAGATTGAAAAGCAGTGTAACACAAAAAAAACAGCAAACCTTAATTCCAATTCGTGTGATTCAGGTCCAGTTAAGGGCTTGACAATTAGTGAGACAATCTATTACACACAACCTGTTTTATTAGCCTTTAACAGATTATCAGTGTTCTTATTGAAACCAAACAGTTTTTCAGAAACCAAGAACAATGAATCCCAGAACAGCAAGCTTCAACTTTAAGCAATTTGTTTAAGGTTCAATTAATAGCATTGACAGTTTCTTAAGCAGCCTATCACAGTCAGTCTGTTCAAATGGTTTTTAGCAGATTGTATACGCTCTTATCAGATTCAAACACCTTTTTCAGAAATCAAGAACAGTATGCACAGTGCCCAGAAAGAACAGATTTATTTTCAATTGAACAGATTTATTTCTTTGCTGTTTTATCAATTATGCATAAACGAAATTGCAGAGAGAGAGAGAGAATGAACACAAGCAATTATACTGGTTCACTCAACCTGAGCTACATCCAGTCTTCACCAACAACAGGTGGAATTCACTAACACACAGTACAATCAAGTACACTTCCCACTGTTCTTGAAACCTACAAGAACTTAGGTACTCTTGCTGAAAAAACCTATTTCAGCACTCACACACACACATCCACTCTCCAAGAACACCTATCAAGAAGAGGATTCAACCAAACTATTACAAGTAATAAGAAGTGAAACGACTACACCTGATTGAGGTAACAAAGATTAGCCTTAAACCAGTAGGCAAGATTGCTAGAACAGTAGCTGCACCTCACATCAAGCTTTTGGAACCAAACCAAGAACAAGCACTTTGTGATTTTCGAAATCTTTGAAGAACAAATGCTAATCCTTGAAAACACTTAACTCTCTGCTGTCAAAACTTGTTTTTGCAAATGTATAAACTGTTTGAATCGTTGTTAAACTCAGAAAACAAGTTTGCATTTTATGGAAAGCCAGCTTATAACAGATTTTTGAAAAACAGTTAAAGCTGTTATAAAATGAACAGATTGAAAATAAAACGAACAGATTTATTTTCAAAAAGGAGTTAGAGAATCTGTTAAGTGAGGAGACTTAGTCAACCATTCTGGTGCAGAGATAAAACTGAAAACGTTTAAGCTTGTCATGGCACCAGAGAGAAAAAGAATCTATTCATTTACAGATGAACAGATTTATTTTTCAAAACGAAAACAGAGAAGGTTTAACTATTTGAAACTCAGTCGTTTTGAAAAGAAGAAGACTTAGTCAAAATACCTGATGCACAAAATCAAATTTTTACAAGACTTTAGCCAAGGCATCAGTGAAGAAAATGAATTTGTTTATTTAGAAAAGAACAGATTTATTTTTATGCAGTAAACGTGTTTTTGTGTAAAACATGTGAAAACAGTTTAAGAAACCTTATGCTTGTTCTTATCACATGGCCAGTGGTTATGAGGTGAGTTACTCAGCAAAAAGCTACTCTTAGACAACCTCTAAGCACTAACTAAGACATACTTAAAGCAAAGCACAAATACATGGAAAGTACATAAATGTCTTCATCAAACACAACATACAAGTCTTCATCAAACACAACATACAAGTCTTCATCAAACACAATCTTGAAGGGGCAGCAACCATCTTCAACAATCTCCCCCTGTTTGATGGAGACAAATCCCCATAGCTAACCTCATAGCATTGTTGATTTAAGTACCTGCACTGCACCAGACTTTAAACCAGAAAACAGCAATATTGCATAACATACAGAATTTGTTTAAAGGTGCAGAATCAACTCCCTGTTTCAGCTAGCATCACCTAGCATGGTGAGCTATTTTTCTCCCCCTTTGGATTCATCAAACAACATATAAGCATAGGGAATAAAGGGATATAAAGCAGAAACCACAATCATAATAGTTCAGAAACAGAAAACCAAATTGTTCAGCATTACAGAAACTTGAAAACTGATAAAGAAAGCATTCAAAACAGAAAACTACTGATTCTTGTAGTAAAGCTCTGCAAGCTGTGCCTGAACCCCTTCAATCTGATCATCAAGGTGTTGGAACCTTGCATGAGTAGTCTCAAAGTGTGCCCTTTGTTCTGCAGACATGACATCAAGACGGTACAGCACTTGCCTCTCAAACATAGACATTGGTTCTCCACGGTATTCTGGACTTTGATAGGCAACTATGGCATTTGCAGCAACTTCCTCATGTTCAGATTGGGCAGCAGGTGAGTCATCATCCATAGAAACAGCTTCATCCACATCCTCATGTTCTGCTTGAGAGTCCTTCTCCTTGAGAACCACCCACTTGTTTTCAATTTTGTGAAAACCCATTTTGGTGAGAGTTGAAGTATCAATCTCACTTACAGCTTTGATAAGGTCATTTCTCTCATTTGTAACATCAATACCAAAGTAATCAATTAATTTGGAAAACAAGAATAGCATAGGGAAATCTGTAATCAGCCAACCTTTTTGACTTGAGCATGTGTTCATTGACAATGAACACCCAGTTTACCTTAATCTGGTTCATGATGCAATATAGGAGAATGAGATCCTCTTCATGTAAGACAGCATGGTTTGTCCCTCTTGGAATCAGTTGCCAAGCTATGATGTATGCAACTAGACGTGGAGTGAGGTTCAAATGCCCTGCATGGAATCTGTTTATGCTCTCTGTAGGATTCCTCATGCAACTTTTGTAATATTGCAGCTTGTTGAATTCTGAAATTCCACTAGTATTTCCTTTCCCTACTTTCAGTCCAACATATTTTATTCCAGCCACAGAATTCCACACCTCACTTGTGATCTTCATCTTTGTCCCTTTCACATAAGAGACAACATTCTTCCCATCCAATGTGAGGTTAGTATAAAACACCTTAACCAAGTCAGGATAGACATTACCCGTTAATTCCAGCATCTTTTTCAGTTTCTGGTGCTTCAACACAGCCCTTGTTTCTACCAATTTTTCAGATTTCAGCCAGTTGAAATCCAGCACCTTGGGTATGTTGATCTGCTTTCTGCTTGTTTCATGAATGTAGGCATTGATGCCTTCTTCATTTCCAGCGAACCATCCTTCTAACACACCTTGAGAAGTGGTTTGCTTTCCCTTGCCTTTCTGTTTTTGTCTTGAAGACGAAGCCATGTTAACCTGAATTCTTTTCTTGATTTCAAATGGTGAGAATAGAAAGAGAATGGCCAATGTGGGTAGCAAGTATTCACACAGATTTATAGCAGAATAAATGGATTGATATGGCAGTTATGAGTAGATATGCATGAAGATATTATGCTTCTGAATTTTGTGCAGAGAATCTTTGAAAATATGCACCAAATCTTTAGGGTCACGATGCATACACTCAAATTCTTATTGAGCACCCAAACCATCAAATCGGTTACATAACCATGACCAAAACCGTCAAAGGTACAGAGGTTAATGCCCACTAAATCAGTCAAGCAGTCAAAGATCAGAATTTCTCTTTCCTAGTCATCAATGCATATCAGTGCAGAAAATAAACACATTTAATTGCGAATAAACAGATTTAATTTTTCACTGCTAGGTACAATTGACATTTATAATACCCAATTCATTAAGCAGAAAATTAAACCTATCTTTGGCTAATGGTTTCGTGAACAAATCAGCAAGTTGTAAATCAGTACCAATGAACTTAATATCACATGTTCCATTAGATATGTGTTCCCTTAGAAAATGATGCCTTATTTCAATGTGTTTGGTTCTTGAATGCATGACAGGATTTTTGGTTTAAGTTGATTGCACTTGTATTATCACACAGCAGAGGTATATGGTTAAGTAAGATACCAAAATCATTCAATTGTTGTCTTAGCCATATAGTTTGAGCACAGCAACTCCCTGCTGCAATGTATTCTGCTTCAGCAGTGGAAAGAGCTACACAAGCCTGCTTTTTGCATTGCCATGAGATCAAGCTTGATCCAAGCAAATGACAGGTTCCACTTGTGCTCTTCCTATCAATTTTGCAACCTGCAAAATCTGAATCAGAATAACCAGTTAAGCTTAATGAAATATTACCTGGATACCACAAGCCAACTTCTTTAGTTCCTTGCAAATACTTCAAAATCCTTTTGACAGCATTGTAGTGTGATTCTTTAGGAGCAGATTGAAACCTTGCACACATGCACACTGCAAACATTATATCTGGCCTGCTGGCAGTAAGATACAACAGTGATCCTATGAGTCCTCTGTATTTGGTTTCATCAACAGAAATTCCAGCTTCATCATGATCCAAACGACAGCTTGTTGAGAAGGGTGTGCTGATTGGTTTACACTTGTCCATTTCAAATTTCTTCAGCAAATCCTTGCAATACTTAGCTTGACTCAAGAAAATGCCATCCTTGAGTTGTTTGACCTGCAAACCTAGAAAGTAGTTCAACTCACCCATCATTGACATTTCAAACTCACTCTTCATGACTTTCACGAAAGCTTCACACAATTCTCCATTGTTTGATCCAAAAATGATGTCATCCACATATACTTGGACTAGAATTGAGTCATCTCCTTTCTTCTTAATGAACAAGGTCTTATCCGATGTGCCTCTGTCATAGCCTTGTGAGGTGAGAAAATCACTTAGCCTCTCATACCATTGCCTAGGAGCTTGCTTGAGTCCGTAGAGAGCCTTTTGGAGTTTGAACACATATTCTGGATGTTGATGGTCTTCAAAACCTGGTGGTTGTGAAACAAATACCTCTTCATTTATATAGCCATTTAGAAAGGCACTCTTCACGTACATTTGAAATAGCTTGAACCCTTTGATGCAGGAAAAGGCAAGCAGCAGTCTAACAGCTTCTAACCGAGCCACTGGTGCATATGTCTCATAATAGTCTATTCCTTCTTCTTGATTGTACCCTTTAGCTACAAGCCTAGCCTTGTTTCTGGTGATCACTCCATGCTCATCCATTTTGTTTCTAAATACCCATTTTGTTCCAATAACATTCATCTCAGGTATTCTAGGAACAAGAGTCCAGACCTCATTAAGAACAAACTGATTCAGTTCCTCTTGCATAGCTAAAATCCAGTTGCTGTCCTTGAGAGCTTCCTTCAAATTCTTGGGTTCAACTTGAGATACAAATGCCATTGCTTCACAGAAATTGTTCAAGGATTTTCTAGTTGACACTCCTTTCTCAATGATCCCAATGACATTATCAAGGGTTAAGTCTCTTGGGGTTTTCCACTCTTTTGGCAAACCTGCAGCTGCAGTAGATTCTTGTATAGCATGTGTATCAGCAGTATCAAAATAAATCGATTCATTTTGATTTAAAACAGATTTAAATTCATTACTGTCAGGTTCATCAGCAGTTTTAGATAGGCTATGATCAGTTTCATCAAAAACAACATGCATTGATTCTTCTACTATAAGCAACCTTTTATTGAAGACTCTATATGCATGACCATTCAAAGCATAACCAATGTGCACACCTTCATCAGATTTAGCATCAAACTTACCATGATTTTCTTTGCCATTATTCAGTACAAAACATTTACACCCAAATACTCTAAGGTGACTTACACTAGGTTTTCTGCCCTTATACAATTCATATGGGGTTTTCTTAAGAATTGGTCTTATTAAGGTCCTATTTAAGACATACCCTGCAGTATAAACAGCATCAGCCCAAAAATACTTAGGAAGCTTAGATTCATTTAACATAGTTCTAGCAAGTTCCTCTAGTGATCTATTTTTCCTTTCAACTACACCATTTTGTTGGGGTGTCCTAGGGGCTGAAAAGGTGTGAGTTATCCCATGCTTCTCACAGAACCTCTCAAACTTAGCATTTTGAAACTCTCCCCCATGATCACTTCGAATAGATTTTATGCAGCAACCATTTTCATTTTGCAGAATTTTTGCTAATTTCTTAAAGGCAGAATAAGCATCATGTTTATGTGCAAGAAATAAAGTCCATGTAAATCTAGAGTAATCATCCACAACAACTAAAGCATACAAATTTCCAGCCAAGCTAGCAACTCTAGATGGACCAAATAAGTCCATATGTAACACATCCAATGGATTTTTGGTAGAGACAATATCCTTTAACTTGAAAGAGGATTTGATTTGTTTACCTTTCACACAAGCATCACAAAGCCTGTTGTCCTGAAATTTAATGTTAGGTAAACCAGAAACTAAATCTTTAGATTTCAATTTATTCAAGTGATTTGTGTGTATGTGAGCTAACCTCCTGTGCCACAACCAAGACTCATCACTTCTGGACAGCAAACACTCATTTGAAGAGTTAGTTTCCATGATATTCAACAAGTAAATGTTATTCACTCTCTTACCAGTAAACAGTGCCTTACTAGATGAATTACTTGAGATTGTGCAGCCACTTGACTCAAAATTCACTTTGTATCCTTTGTCACAAAGCTGACTTATGCTGAGAAGATTATGCTTAAGTCCTTCTACATACAGCACATTCTCAATGGTTGTTGAATTTCCTGTTCCAACAGTTCCTCTGCCCAAAATTCTCCCTCGGTTATTGTCACCATAGGTCACATGTCCTTCTGCTTTGAGCTTTAGGCTAGTGAACTTTGTAAGATCTCCAGTCATATGCTTGGAACAGCCACTGTCCAAGTA